>NC_089842.1:199095035-199395035 GCF_035609145.1 Eleutherodactylus coqui | reverse complement strand
CTAATCATCCAAAGAAAAAAGTTGGTATACCATTTAACCCACAAAGTGCACATCATGAAAAAAAAATACAAAAAAACATGGCAAAAAAAAATCAAGCTTTGCCTATCTCGCCTCACAAAAAACGGAATAGAAAGTTATCAAAATGTCGCAGGGATCAACAAATGATACCATTAAAATGTACAACTCATCCCGCAAAAGAAAACCCTTCTACAGCACCGTTTGCAAAAAAGAAAAATGTTAGAGGTCTTTGAATTGCAGCGATAAACGAAAATTTTTTTTAGAGTGTGAAAAAGTTGCAAAAAAAAAAGAAAACGATACAAATTTGGTATTAACATAATTGCACTGGCCTGCAGCATTAATTGTACATATCCTGTACACTGCACGGTGAACGCTGTTCAAAATAAAAATAAAAAATATTCTAGAATTGTAGATTTTAATCTTGCCTCTAGAAAAAAAAATGGGAAAAAAAGCAATTAAAATGTTATATGTTTGCAAAAATAGAATAAATGAAGAGTAGAGTTCATCCGGCAAAAAACAAGCCCTTATAAAGCTCCCTTGGTGGAAAAAATGAAATGCTATAGTTCTTTGAAATACAGTGGCACAAAAGCAAACTTTTTTAAGGGTTTTCTGTGTACAAAAATAGCAGTACAAAAAAAAATTGTATAAATAGTGCTGGCCCAGAGAATAATGTTATCGCATTATAGCCACACCCATCTGACTTTTATGGCGCAGCCTGTGAATCTGCCAGAATAGTCTCATATTGAAATGCCTAGGGCCTGGTCATTAAAGGGTTAAGCATGACAGTGTCCTCGCAGGCTGCAACGACAAGGCTGCGCGATGACATCACAAGACGACGTCGCCCAGCAACGACCTTCCTTCACAGCAATCCACTGCCCAGCAGACAGACATTGCTATTTACCTGAAGAGAAGATGCTGCGTCTTCCCGGTAGGAACCTCTGGTCTTCTGCACGGGGCAGGAATTGCTTTATGTCTACATGATATACCTAGAAATGTGATGAGTCGTAGCGGGTATCTGTAATAGTGCAGTATGGATGCCAGAGAGGGAGTAATCTGGGGGGAACTAGTGGCCCCCAGGAATCAGGAGCCCATGTACTTGTCCCCTTTTATCGCTAGCACTTTATCCCTTTAAGATCTTGGTGTTTTTAAGTTTTTTAGCAGAAAAAGTTAAATGAATCCAAAACTTTCCAGATTTTAAATAGATTTTTGTGTTTTGCAGAATTAGGTGAAACCTCCGAGGAGCCCCAAAGCGTCTTGCTTTGGTCTCCAGACCACAACATACCTGATGAGACATGTAAGTATCTAATCTTGCCACATATATGTACAACTTACAGCAGAGCTGACCTTTTCCCATGTAGCCGAGTTCAGTTGAGTTTGTCAGTTGGTTTCACCTGACGTGACATGAACTGATCCCATCATGCGGCACATGCCGGATAGTGGAAGCACATGTATAGAATGGCATGTAAAGTAACTCAGCCTCTCCTTGTTTTTCAGTGGATGAATATATTAATGTTGCAAAAGACAACTATGGCTATAATGAGGAGCAGGTAAGTCACATAGGTTCACCAGTCATCAGGGTGGGTGCCATGTGTTCCCCCTATAATCAGGGCTGTTTCCTTATATAACACTATATGATCCTTCCCTTGCAGGCTCTTGGATTACTGCTGCATCACGGCTATAACATAGAAGAAGCTGTGGCCGACATGCCGAACTTCATGCCCGTCAAAAAAATCTGGACTGAAGAGGAGATAAAAAAGTTTGAATTCGGTTTTAAGAGCTATGGCAAGCAGTTCCGACTTATCCAGAGAATGGTAAGAACTGAGCGGTGGAGGAGGGCACTGGTATATACTGGTATGTCACTTTTATTTACTGGTATGTACTGGTATATACTTGTATCTCACTGTTATTTACTAGCATGTGACTGGTATATTCTGATATATGACTGGTATATACCAATATGTGATTGGTATATTACTAGTATATAGTAATACTGTGCTTGACCTGTGTATACTAGTGTGTGACTGGTATATGACTAGTATATACTAATATGTGACTTGTTTATCATTTATGACTGGTATATACTAATACATGACTAGTTTATACTAATACATGACTAGTGTATACTATTCTGTGATTGGCATATACTGGTATATGACTGGCCCACACTGCTACGGAACTGGTATATTCCCCTTTAAGGCTGTATAACTGGTATATATTGGGTGACCTATAATATAATTTATAATGCTAATAACTAAATCTACTCCACTTTGCAGCTCCCGCAGAAATCCATTCCGGATGTTATCGAGTTTTATTATAAATGGAAAAAGACAAGACCCGACAGAAAAAGACCAGCCAGAAGGTAGATGTCCTGTAATTATAGTCTCCTCTCCACGCACCCCGACGTCTCCCTCAGTCTTATCCTCGGACCTCAGAAAGTTCATCTTAGTTTTCTCACTGATGTTTTCTCTTCTTGCAGTGATGACCTTGATGAGACACCAGAGAAAAGGCTCAAACAAGAAGTGAGTAGTGAAGGATGGGTCCCACCAGGGGGCGCTGCTCCTCAGGGGTCAGTTCACACAACATCAGAGTAAAGGTAGCATTGGCACAGAGACACTATAGTGACAGATATTCCTGGTGACCAACATCTCATAGAGTATTATGTTAAACTGAGAAGAATGAGGGATTAATTATATTTTTATATTTTGGCAGGACTTGGAAATCTACACCACAGTCCCTGAAGAGTCTAAGCCACCAAAAAAGAAAAGAGCAGCACGCAAGTCAACAAAAAAAAATGCAAAGACGACCGATAAGACTGCGGAGACCACCACCAATGAGAGCTGCCAGCCAAATCAAGACATCCCTTAAATCATCTGCCCCATAATTTTTTCACTTTTGTCTGTTAAATAGTTAGTTAGTTAAATTTGTAGTTAGATAGTTTAAAACCTGTGCCATATAACAATTCCACCATTCATTTATGTTTACCATCTACCGTCTGAAAATACCGCCAGTGCCTCAATATACCATCTACCATCTGAACACCATCTACCATCTGAATATAACACCAGTGCCTCAATATACCCTCTACCATCTACCATCTGAATATAACACCAGTGCCTGAATATATCATCTGCCGCCTAAAATTACCATCTATGATCTGAATTTACCACCTGCCGCCAAACTAAAAAAAGCTGCCGCCTTTTATATAGATAGTTATTTAAATTTGTAGATAGATAGCTAGGATAGATAGGATAGAATAGGATAGATAGGTTATGTAAACATGTATATATGTAAACATGTAAATATGTATATATGTAAATATGTATATATGTAAACATGTAAATATGTAAATATGTATATATGTAAACATGTATATATGTAAATATGTAAACATGTAAACATGTAAACATGTAAATATGTAAATATATTCACTTAAAAAAAAAATGACTGGTCTCATTCATGAAGGTAGATGTCGCTGTTCTGTATAATCAGTAGTTAGCGTTCTCTGTCTAATGCCTGGTTTAGACACAACAATTCTCGCTCAAAAGTCACTCAAAAGACATTGTTTGAGTGATAATCGTTGTGTGCATTTGCAGGGCAAGGTGATCGCTCAAAATTTGCTCAAACGGCAGTTTGATTGACAGTTTTGAGTGATCACTTTTTGTACTCCGAGCAGGGTGTACAGAAGAACGCTTGTCTTCTGTATACTCCTGCTGTCTTACAGTATACAGCTATGCACTCCATGTGGGGTGTGCAGAACATAGCTGGAGCGCTGTGTTCTTCATACTCTGGCTGTGTTCACATAGCGCTCAGCTGGGATACAACTGTGCACTCCATGTGGGGTATGCAAAACGCAGCTGGAGCACTGTCTTCTTCATACTCTGGCTTTATTCACAGCGGGGATACCAGCAAACAATAGTATCAGCGGTAGCCCACGCACGGCACTGATAAGGCTTATCATTCTCTTTCAGCTTGCTTAAAGACAATTCTGAATGACTCATTACCGATGTCCGTGCAGTTAGATCCAACGATTCTCGCTCACAAGACAGCTTTGAGCGGTTTTTGAGCAATAATCGTTGGGTCTAAATAGGTCTTTATCGAGTAGAACTGTCCTTGGAATGGCAAGTGCCTGTACAAAACCATCCACTGGAGCACCAATTTCGGAAAACACTCAAGGGGTGTTCCCATCTCAGCCAAGAATACCCAAGATGGGGACAAAACTGGTTAAGGAGTGGCCAAAACAGTGGAGCTCATTTTACTACACAGTAGTGCAAAACAGTTACAAATTATTCTTGAGGTTCTTGTTGCTTTAAAGGGCTTTCCCATAGTAAGCGGTTCTACAATATGCCATCATTACTGCCTAGAACCCCACCTATCCTGGAGGTGCTCATAGAATACTTTAACACAGGCAGTCAGTTGGCCAAGCAATCGCTTAAAAGAGCAATTACGGGTGACTGTCATCCCATGTAAACACGGGACCTTAAAGGGCGGGTAAGCGAGAATCACTCACTTGTCGGAGTTACTTGGTTTTTAGCTCACCTAAACCAAGCGACTGTTGGCCCATTTAAACAAGCAGTCCTTCATCTATGAACAGCGGCCTGTTATCTTTGAATGGAGGCGGGCGGCTGGATGAGATCTCCGATGCACTCCAGCTATATTCAGTGAGTGATTATTGCTCTTATGTGAAAGCACAAGGGCGATAATTAATGGGACAACTGTCAGGCACTTAAATCAAGGCTGCCTGAACATGCCAATTTCTAATGTGTATGAGGACCTCCCAACTCTCCTCCAGCGGCAGATGTTGACAGCCATGAACACTTCTTTTAGTTATGACTTACCTCTGCACGCGGTTCCTATCCTGCCTCTACCCGTCTCTCAGTGTCCCCTCATAGCATTAGTTTTTCCTCTGTGGCACTACAAAGAAATAATACCCCCTTTGTGGTATTACACACCACTTCTATGTTCCCAAAAAGTAATGGTCTTCTTTATGTGGCCCCAAATTAATAGTGCCCTTCTGTGGCTTTCTAATTTATAGATCCACCTCTGTGACTCCACAGTCATAATAATATTCATCCTATGGCTCCACAAATAGTGTACTCTCTGTGGCCCAAAAAGTTCCTCATCTGAGGCGCCCTGAATGTTTAAGTGCACTCTTAACTGCTCCCTATCTGATAGTGCCACTCAAAGTTATAGTGCCGCCTTTGACTGTGTCCTCTGTCCCCAGGACTACTCTCCACTGCAGGATCATCTTCCTAACAGAAGGGACTCTCACTGCGGTGGCTCTGTCTGGTTCTTCCCCCATTCTATTGCTCTCACTACAGTATGTGTGCTGGAGAACAATAGACCAAGGCAAAAGCTGAACAGAGACACCACACTGACAGTCAGTCCTGTGAATTAGAAAGTGTTTTTAGAGCCAAGAGTAGTTTTTAAGGGGCCCACGAGACAGCAGCCAAAGGGTGTTCATTTGGTCCCGACTCCTGACACATGAACACCATAGCAGTTGCGTGTTCTGCTGCCATTAGTAGATGCCACGGGTCATTGGAGGAGCCTTTGTGGAAATATAATATGTATGAAAGTTTCTTTGGGTCAAGAATCCTTCAATTAATAAATACTTCCCAATGGCCTCAGTAATGTTCCGTTATACCCCTGGTGTTATTTCTTCCACCATCTTACCAGTATTGCTCCTTTCTAAAAACAGACATAATACAATACGCCATTCTCCGATCCAGCCTCCTTGAAGTCTGCATATTAATTTGCTGATTGTTTATAAAGTTCATCACTCGGCAGTCAACAAAAGATATACCACAAAACACTAGTGTGGATGAAATCTAATAACACCATATCAATGCCAAATATCACCAGAGATAAAAACATAAGGGAAAAATACCACCATACCCTAACCAAATATCACCACCATACCTGGACTTCGTAGTACCATACCATAACCAATTATTACCATCATGCACTGGATAAGTGAATACAGTACTCAGAGAGGTATAACATGGAAATCTGTGTTGTCGTCCCCATACACACATCCTTATCAATAAGTGAACACTTCTTCTCTTGCTCATCTAACCATTCCTCTGTGCCTGCTTAGCTCCGCCATTTATAGTTTCCACAACCCAGAGGTTCACCAGTATTCAGATATTGGCATCAAATAGGTCGCAACAAATACACAGCCCTCACACAAATATTAATAAAGTTTAAACATTTTAGGCCGCCTGCACACGGATGGGTTTGCATTGCGGAATCTGGAGTGGACATCTGCCTCCAGGTTCCTGCAAATACCCTATGCTATGGAAAAGTGATTCTTTCTGCACATGAACGGAAATCAATTTTGATTTCTGTTCGCGGAGGGAAAAAAAAATAAATCACAGCATGCTCTACTTTTGAGTGGATTCCGTGCAGACGGCTCCCATTGAAGTCAATGGAAGAAATTAGATCTGCGGGATTTCCACAATTGACATTGCAAAAAGGTCACAGACGGCGCAGGTAAAAAAAAAACATTTTAAGAAAAAAATCTGTTCTACGCATGTCTGACGGCAAGCCGTGCTGACTTTCCGTAGTACAGATGAAGACAAGAAATGACAGGTATAGGTCAACACCGCTGCTGCTAGGGTCAGATTCCGCTACGAGGTTTCGCATGCAGAATCCGGCTCTGCCGTGTGCAGGCGACCTTACACTGTCCCTATGCTGTCCATACCCAGTCTTTAGCATAGAAAATACTGATCACTTTTGTAGTTATACACATTACATGCTAGTAAAAACAAATGTCCCAATACATTGCTAACAGATGGAAAAGATATCAGTGAAAAAAGACCTTTTCACTTATGTACTGGTGAAATAAATTAGCATTTTTAACTAGTTCCACGAAAAAACAATCTTTCAGATGGGCACAATATGGATGCTTCACTGTACATGTATTGTGGATGCAACACTTTGACCTCTTTCATTCCTTAGAACTGGAGTTTTGATGAACCACGAGTGGAAACGGGGATAGGGGGGGGGGGGGGGGGGGGTCACTATCACCACTGTAGCCTGTGTGGGATGTTACTATTACTACTGGGGCCATTGTGGGATGTCACTATTACCACTGGAGCCTCTGTGGGATGTCATTACAACCGCTGGGGCCACTGTGGGCGGTCACTATTACCACTAGGGCCACTGTGTGGGGTCACTATTACCACCGGGGTATGTTTACATGTGGCAGAAATGGGCAGGGCTGTTTCAAAATAGACAGCGTGCAGACTTGGACTGCTTTTTGGATGCGGAAATGCTGCAGAATTTGCCACAGAAATTTCCACTAAGGACATTCTGCAGCATTTCCGCATCCAAAAAGCGGTCACAACCTGAACGCTGTCTATTTTGATACAGCCCTGTCCTTTTTAGAACGCCGGAGGTAAGATCATGCGTTGTGATAAGCCCCGCCCCCTGAAGGGTTGGCACTTTGCGAAAAATAAGTCAGTTTTGGGTTGCAGTTTGGGCACTCAGTCTCTAAAAGGTTCGCTATCACTGTTCTAGGGTGTATTGATTTGAAAGGCTGCCTCCTATCTCATTTAATTTTCATTCTTAATCTGGAACCTTTCTTCTATTACATATTGGCTAACTCGGCTATCTCTGTCCAGGGAGTTTCTTATAAGGTAGTACCCTATATGCTGATGATCTTCTCTTCTTTGCAACAAATCCTGTTGTTTCCCTTTCCAAGCTCATGTATGAATTCTGTCTATATTCACAGGTTTCCAATTTTCCAAATAATTTTGGCAAGTCCAAGGCCCTAAATATCTCTTCCTCTGTTGCAACACAATAAACATTGCAAAATTTCTTTTCCTTCCAGTTGGCCCTCTCAGGCCATACTTAGGGATTCTCCTACTGCATGAACTACTATATCAGATGAACTTTTTCCCTCTCTTGAAATTTGTTTAAAAAATTGCAACAGATGGTTTGAGAGCACTTTCACTTGGTTTAGCGATGCAAAGGATGTTTAAAATGAACATCCTGTCGTGTAACTTATACTTTTTTCTGACACTTCCTATTAAAATTCCACCTTCATTGTTTAAATCTCTGTCTTCAACCAAAATTCAATTTGTGTAGGCAAATTACCAGCCTAGGATTGTTAGTTCCATATTCTGTAGACTAAAGGGTGGGGTGTTGGCCTCCCTGACTTTAAAACCTACTATCTAGAAACCCACTTGTTGAGGATACTTGACTGGTGTTGCCTGTGCTCCTGAAAGCCTTGGGCTCTGATTGAACAAGAGTCTTCTGATGTCCCCCTTGCTGTTATTCTTGGCTGCAATCCTCTCTGGTACCCTCATTAAGGATTGGTCCTACTATTGTTCATTGTGAACAGTCAAGGATTCAATTCTGCATTTCCATTACTGTCTGAATAAACAGCTTAAATTCTCCAGTCCCCAGTTTCTCCAGACCACAATTCTGCATTCTCTCTCTCACCTTCCCTTTCTCCCTCACTCTCTCTCCTTCCCTTTCTCCTATCCTGGGCAATCTCAACTTTCCCCCTAGACTGGAGAATCCTCGCTTCCAACTCTGCATGGCAGCTAAATGTTTCAGTGTCATGCATTTTAGTGATGGTGTTAATTGGCTCTTGTCTGCTTCTCTTGACTCCTTGGCCTCCTCTCTTAACTTGTCCTTGCTAGGGAAAGTCTCAACTGCATCATTTCCTTTGTTCTACTCCTTCCAGATTCTTTACTTTGGGGCTAAAAACACTTTTTGAAGAGCTGTGCAGAGGGTCAGGATTGGTTTGCCACGGTTTGTCGCATGCTTGCTACCTGCTTTCAGTTCCACCACATCAGTCTCCTCCTCACTTTATGCTGCAATGGGACACTGACCCTTGTCTGACGCTTTCCCTTGCCCAACGCAAGCGCATTTTTGTGCTCACGCACAAAGTGTCCGTCAGCTCCCGATTTCAAGACGCCAACTACAAAATCTTGTCTCACCCACTTGCACGATCTTATCCCTGCTGTAAATAGTCTTTGATGGAGATGCGGTAAAGTGCAGGGCACATTTCTTCATATCTTCTGGTCTTGCAAAGTGTTGACCAGTTTTTGGGATAAAGTGCAGTAAGTTACACAGAAAGTCTTTGGTGCTTCAATTGTGTTCGGACCACCACTGCAAGACTCCTCTGTCCAAATACAGAAGGACGATCTTGTATCATTTGGAAAAAGGACCATTCTCTCATAATGTCCTTTTGGTTTTCCGAAATGAATGTTTTGTACATGGTGGACCTTACATCTTCCCTCCACGATTCCTATGACCAGTTTTATAAAACATGGTACTGTTGGCTAGCAGTTCAAAATTCTGTGTAGTATGCTGCCTTCTTTCGAGATTCTGTCTGAACACCCTTCTTCTCGACATGATTCTTTATTTGAGCTTTTTGATATGTTTATTCAACATTGCTAGGGAGCTTCCCCTCTTTCCCTTTTGTGTTGTACTGCCTCCGCTCTTAAATAATAATAAAAAAAAAATTATATTTATACACACACATTATATATATATATATATATATATATATATATATATATATATATATATATATATATATATATAATGTGCGTGTGCGTGTCTTTGATAGTAGCCGCAATACACGGAAGGCAAGCAACATTGCCCCCATGACAAATACAATGCTCCCTATACTTGCCAAAATATCCCGATGCCGCAACACTGCTGACCATGACAGCAACAAATACCATTTACATTCCCTATGACAGTAGTTATTCCTCCAGGACACCCACAATGTCCCTTATTTCAACCACAATGGCTCCATGTAAGCCACATTATTGTTTATCTACACCACAATGTCCGATTGAGTTGATTGCATTGGAGTAACAATGTTTGCTAAGCTAGTAAAATGCTGACTATGAATACTACAATGTCCCTCAAATAAAAAAAGCCACCACACAAGCCAAAATTCTCTATGATAGCCATTATACTCCAAAAGACACCTACCATGTCTGTTATCCCAGCGACAATGCCACTATTGTCTGTTATCCCAATCAATCTACTGAGTGTTCAAGTACAATGCCAACAATATAAACCTCAATCTCCTCTAGTCTGCTGGAAATAGTAGAATTCCTCACATTACCCATGTATCTCCAACCAGAAGAGGAAATGATTAGAACAAATGCCTCGTTAGATAAATGTTCATGCTATAGAGCCAAGCTTTATATGAGATACGGTATTTTATACCTATCTGCACCTCCCACACTAACAAATACAACCAGACACTAAACATTAGCGACATCTCAAGGCTTCGACAGCTTGATCAACATTGTAGCGACTGACTCCTTTTGTACAGCTTTTTCTCATCCAAAAATGGTATTTCCAGTGTGGATGCCCCCGTCATACATGGTATAGTTGGCATTTCCAGTGTCTCATCACAAAACAGAGGTTTATTGACCACGACAACCAGCAAGTAACTAATACTGAGCTGTGTAGTAATTACCCAGATATTCTAGATATTCTAACTGTCAGAAATATCAAGGTAATTTGCTTTTGCAAAAGAGATGACTTTTGCAGATTTGCAAAAGCAAATCTCTATTAAATGTGTTTTTCCACTTTCCTTTCCAGGATGGTCTTAAGTATATAAAATGTAACTTCCACTTCATTAACGCAGATCTATCAGCAGATTATTAACCTGCACGTTCTTTAACCCCTTCATGACATGGCCTATTTTGGCGTTGAGGACCAAGCGATTTTTTGGTATTTTTCCATCTCCATTTTTCAAAAGCCATAACTTTTTTATTTTTCCGTGGACGCCGCCGTATAAGGGCTTGTTTTTTGCGTGGCGAACTGTAGTTTTTATCGATGCCAATTTTGGGTACATAGAATATATTGTAAAATTTTTTATTTTTTTTTAATGATAGCAGAGAGAGAAAACGCATCAATTCTGCCATAGATTTTTTTATTTTTTTTTTACACCGTATATCATGCAGCATAAATGAGACTTTCCATTTTTTCTGCAGACCGGTACGGTTACAACGATACCAAAATTCTAACTTTTTTTTAGGTTTTCCCACTTTTCTGCAATAAAAACCCTTTTTTTTGGAAATCTTTTTTCTATTCTAAATTGCTGCATTCAAAGTCACGTAACTTTTTTATTTTTTGATGTACAGAGCTCTATGAGGGCTTATTTTTTGCGAGACGAGCTGTAGATTTTATTGGTACCATTTTGGCGTACATACGACTTTTTTGATCACTTTTATTGCGTTTTTAGTGAGGCAAAATGCTAAAAATGAGCATTTTGCGTCAGTTTTTTAGCTTTTTTTTTTAGCGTTTTTTTCGGTGCACAGTCAAAAGCATGTGCAACTTATTGTACGCATCGTTATGGACGCGACAATACCAAATATGTGGGGTTTTATTTTTTTCTTACCTTTTTTTATGCTAATCTGAGAAAAAGCATAAAAAATGGTTTTTTTACTCTTTTTTTTTACATTTTTTTAAATTCATTTTTTAAATCTTTCTTTTTTTTACACTGTTTGTGTCCCTCTGAGGGACTTTAATCACTGCCCTAATGATCGCTGTCATAAGGCATGGCAGAGCTACTGCTCTCCCATGCCTTATCGCTCATACAGCGATCTCAGGCATAGGCAATACAGGACGCCAGTGTCTGGCGTCCTGTTGCCATGGTGACAGGCCGGGCTCTCGCGATGACATCGCGAGTTCCGGCCGGAGACACAGAGGGAGCCGCGCTCCCGCTGTGAACTCTTTCCCTGCCGAGATCTACTTAGATCGCGGCAGGGAAGGGGTTAACAGTGGCGGGCGCATCTCCGATGTCCCCCCGCTGCTGCAGCGAGACGCCGGCTGTGACTGACAGCCGGCTCCCGCTGCGGGATGGCGCTGGATCACATATGATCCAGCGCTATCTCCAGGACGTAAGTTTACGCCCTGTTGCGGGAAGTACCCCGCTCCCAGGACGTAAACTTACGCCCTGCAGCGGGAATGGGTTAATAGTCACATACAGTAATAAGTGCTCCATGTTATAACACATCATCACCCTTTATTGCTTTGGGACACATTAGACAAAGTATCAGTACAACATCCCATATTTACAATATGCTCTGCAAAATATGCTGTATACTATAGATAAGAAAATCAGCTGTACTATGCAGGAATGGGGAGCCGGGCGAGCATGAAAAAACATCCCCAGACTCCCTGGGAAGTGCCCTATGAGCACCGTAACTTAGAGCCCATTTACACGCAAAGATAATCATTCAAAAGATAGGTTTTAAGCAATTGTTTTGCATAAACTGCTAATGTAAATGAGCGTCAGGACCTGCATGCATAGAACAGCAGGTGGTCTGTTCTCTGCATTCAGCTCCTTTGTTCTGCCACAGGCTTTCTGCTGAATGCAATGTAATCAGGTCCCCCCCCCCCCCCCCCCCCCACCCCCCACCATGGACAGCAAACACAGCATGCAGTCTGTGCTATCTTCTCTCCGGCTGAAGGATGAATTTTATACTCACCTAAAAATCATTGTTCAGCCGAAGAGTGAAAAATGGGAGCATTTACACACAAGGTTTACTTTGAGCGAGAATTGTTGCATGTAAACGGGCCTTTAGTTTATGGTGCTCGTAATTTGGGACACATTCCCTTTAAGGAATCAGTCAGGGGGGAAAGGGTCTTGCACTGCCAGGGCCCTTTGACTGCAGTGTATAAGATGTAGGTATCAGGACTCTGTGTCCGGGAAACTTGTGTCCGAGGTCCCTAAAAATACCCGCAACTGTGCCTTCCTACTTGCACCCCTGGGCTAAGCCCCAGGGTGACAACTGGGCGACAGTCCCTACACTCACTAGGGAAGGGGAACACAGGGACTAACGAACAGACAGACACTGGAACAAACAACAGCAAGGCGAGTCAGACTATCCGGGTCGGCAAAGAGCAACGTCAGGTCCAAAAACAGGGAGTCAAAAGTCAGGAGTCTCAACACAAAGGAAGACCAAACTAACATTGGCAAGGGAAACACACACAGACAGGGTTTAAATACTGTCAGAGCTCCCGCCCCAGTGGCTGATTAGGGCTGGGGGTGGGAAGTCTGACAGCAACTGAGACCACCCAGACCACCCACCCAGGCACCCGCCACGTCCCTAGCAACATGGTGGCGAGGTGGAGCATGGCGGCCAGGGGAGGTAACTAGGACCAGAGCTTCCCTGCGCCGCACGGAAGCCGCCTGGGTGACAGGACCGGCGGTGAAGGCACGGAGGACCCGCGAGCCGCCGGTCCTGACAGTAGGGCCTTTTAGCAAGATTTTTTTTTCTTGCTAAAAATGTGCATCTCTTAGTTCCAAAAATCTGGTAATTGTCCACAAAATAGAGTCATAGAAAGTACAAACAGCAACTCATTTAATATTCCTCATCATATCGGATATCAGCAGTAATTCTGAAAAATGCTATAGTGAAGACCAAATAAATGGTCAGTGGTATACAATTCTTCAGACACAGCTAAAAACATGTAAACATTTCATTAATACAGCCTTACTCACTGAGCAGAAAAGGTTACATTATATTTCATTAAAGGGGTTTTCCACGACTTTACTATGGATAACTGATTCTCCGGACAGGTCATCAATAATTGATCAGTGAGGTTAACCACTCAGGATCCCCGAGCATAAACTGTTTGCTGGGCCTGATGTCTGGAAGCAGACAGCTCTGTCCAGACTGTGGTGGCCCAGGTTGGTATTGCATTTGGAGGGAGCTTACCTGCAATACCAACCCAGTTTGCTGCAATATGGACAGAGCTGACAGTGCACTGACAGTGAGGCTGGCACATCGCTGATCGTCGGAGATACTGAACAGCAGACCCCCAGTGCACCAATCAACTATTGATGACCTGGCCTGAGATATTTATATATGACCCATAAAAACATCCCTGTGGGGATTTTCTTATAGGAAGAATGGCAAAATTGGCCCTAGAGAAAGTTAAATAAATCATTTTTTTAGTTTCCAAATGAAAACAACATAAAGATCCCACCTCAGAAATATTAGAAAATAGACACATAGAGCTCCCCATTCCTATTATCCAAGATACCAACTGATATAGTTATAGCTGATATGCGTGTAATATAATAATTACTGTAGTTATAGTTAGTCAGATTTCTAGTGTTTAATGAAAATGTGATTCCAGTAATATGGGTCTCCTTATAAAAGCTCTCACCTACCATATATGAGGTCAGTTATAAATATATATACCGTATATACTCGAGTATTAGCCGATTGAATTCTCAAGTTTTACCACAAAAAACTGGTAAAAAAACGTCTTGACTTGAGTATAAGCCAACTATACTAGAGTATATACTAGGTAAAAAAATGCAATACTCCCCTCCCAGCCGGTGTCTGTGTCCCCGATGCGATTGTCTCCCCGGCGGTGTGGCAATCTGCTTCAGACTTCTCCCCGCTGTCATCTCCCTGGTGCGGTTTTGAATTCCCCTGCCTTCAGCGCAGTGTGAGGAAGCGCTGTGATTGGATTGAGCACCAGATAATCACAACTGGCGCTTGATAAACCAATCACAGCCATTCAGTGATGTAATTCACTGAATGGCTGTGAATGATCGAGCTCCGGATGTGATTGGCTGGCAACCAGTGCAGTGACTGGCACAGGGCAGAGGCATCCGAGTAGCGGCTGAACAGGATGATGAGCCTGGCTGCCGCATTCAGGATGGATTGTTGGATCGTTCGGTTTAAATAGCACTCGATCAGTCCTTCTCATTCGCTTATGCAGATATTGGAGAATTACAATGGTGTATGATTTACCCATTTAAAGAGGATAATACATTAGTCTCATTTATTGATGTATCCCTTTTGCTGCAAGAGATACTTGGAAAGCTTGCAGCTCTAAATATTGGGATAATTTTTATTCTCATATGTAAAACTAAATCTCTGAATTTCCCCTTCCTCTCCCTACGATAAACAGCAAACAGTCAATCATGAGGGCAGCGGGAGCAGGTAAGCGCAGAGCTCTCGTAAATGCAATTACCGTTAGTGCTTTGGACCTCGGTAGCATATTAAAGTGACAGATTTGATTTAATTCACCTATACCTTTTTAATTGAAGGGCGGGCAGGCAGGCAGGCACTAATTTAAAGGGCTAACATGTTGACTTTCACGAGAGCAAAATGTGTGACATACTGTACTTGTCTTCATGGTGGCTGGAGCAGAGGTCTTCGAGTACGTCCCTCTCAGTAATAGCCACTTCGAAAACTATAAAAAGAAGATAGATCTGAATATTCCTGAGGAAAACATTGTTCCTAGGTAGAGAAGTCATAGCATGGCGATGGATGGATCGTAAAAATCCCTCCTCATCTATGTGGAGGAAATTAGTTAACTCAATATATAACTAATTTAACTATGTAGTCCATTAGGCTTCTTTCACATGAGCGCATATCGGACGGCCGTTTTCACGGCCGGCTGATATGCACTGTGATCTGATGCATTGGATTCCAATGCATCAGATCACATGGGCGTATTCCTGAGAGGTAAAAACACCTGGCCAAGCAAATATAGCGCCGGGTGTTTTTACGTCAGGCCCAAAAGATAGTTCTGGGACTATCTTTTGGGCCGGAATACGTTGACCACTGCATGGGCTTTTATGGGAGCCCATGGCAGCGGACGCAGGTGGGAGGCAGTTTAGCAGCGTGGCTGCTAAACTCCCTGCCTTTGTTCTCTCCCCCCCCCCCTCCCCCATGCAGGCTCACCCCTCGTTCCTCCCAGCTCATTCTGTGTAATGGGAGGGGGCGGAACAGGGGCAGTACTGAGCACCGCCCCTCCCATTGATGGCTATGGACAAGAGGTGGGCGGAGCTAAGTGACCGCCCTCTCCCCGCCCCTTGTCCATTGCCATCAATGGACGAGGCAGGACGGACCGGCACTTAGCTCCGCCCCTCCCATTGCACAGAACGAGCGGGTAGGAACAAGGTGAGCCTGCGATAGGGAGGGAGGGAAAATGGACGATGGCCTGGTGAGCTTGGCGCACTTGTGCCGGCCTCATCAGGCCATATGAACGGGCGCACAAACGTTCAATTTGTGCACCCATTCACCAGATTTTTTACTCCCAACGTAGCGTATATTTGCCGGCCGTGAAAACGTCCGGCCAATATGCGCTCATATGAAAGAAGCCTCAGGGACATAAATGTCCTGATATGTTTGACAAAGTGTGGGGTGCGTGATATAACTTACCGCTCATGCTTCATCCACCATGTTGCTCTCCTCATCTATATCAACATTCCAGAAGGGTCCTCGTTGATGTGCGAGTCCTCACGGTAGGGAGCTGAAACACTGAGTTCAGAGATGTTTGCATACCTTCCCCACTGTTTCTCTGCTATGACCTGTCAAGCCGCATGTACCTGGTGGACTATTTGTGCATGCTAATAGAATCAGAGGCCTAGTCGTCATTGTATGCACACGACATTAGTCCACAGGATAGCTGCAGTTGCGATTGACAGAGCACAGCGGAGGAAAGACGGGAAGCAAGGATAATACATCAGTGGACTCAGTGGTGTTTCAGCTCCTATGGGCCACATAAACTAGACCTATGTATGGGCTTAATGGGAGCTAACAGAGTCTCTTTATGTGAGCGATTGCTACAGGAACAGCAGCCACAGGCATGACTACTACAGTCTTAAAAGATCAAGAAAACAAGCCTCAAAACATGTCTTGCCCCACTTACCCTCAAAAAACTATGCAGGCGCATCAACGTTTAGCAGTAGAACTTACTGTGACTCAGTTTACCTTTTCAGCTGATTGGGTTTTGTTAAAATAATAAACCCCTTTAACCCCTTCAGGACCACTGAACGCATATAAATGTCCTGAAATGTGAATGGAACAGGCTCGGTAGCCGAGTTCGCTTCATATCCGGAGGCTATCAGCTGTTTCTGACAGCCACCGATAATTATAATTGCCACTATCAGAATTAGTTCTGATCGCTGCAGTTAATGGTTTAGATGCCACAGTCAAAAATGACTATCTACCAAGTCAAAAAAAGGGGGAAGCATCCTTTCCCGCACAATGACGATATCGGGGTGCCGATGGACTAGTATGGCAGCCTGAAGCCTACTGGAGGCTTCTAGGGCTGCCATGCATAGATACCCATCAAGGACTGCCGTGGCAGGGCTTGAAAGGCAACATAAAAGAATCTCTGGAACAATGTCGCTCTGATGTTCTCAACATTTGTCCCAAGTAAGGCTATCTTTAGGCCCTAATGGCCAACCAATTTTTTCCATAGACATAAATAATCTGGTAAGATTATTCTCTGGGTAGGCACGATTACCATAACAGTTTTCATTGACTGAGCTCTATGATGTCTTGTGGGATGAGCTCTAGTCTTTATTCCATTTTGGGGTATGTTGTGATCACTTTTTATTCCATTTATTTCTGGAGGCAAGATTAACAAAATCTAAAATTCTGGCAAGTTTTTAGGCGTTCACAATTCGGTACAAATATGTTAAATTAATTATGTGGGTTAGCAGGATTATGCCAATACAAAAAAAATTATAGGTTTTGCTACTTTTTTCCCTACACTTTTACACATTTTCTTAGTCTACCAACTGTGCTGTGTAAAACTTATTTCCTGCAGGCCAATCTGCCTATGATACCATTTGGTGAATCATATGACTTTTGATTGCTTTTTAGTCCATTTTTTGCAAGGTAAGATATGCAAAATTAGCACTTTAAGATTTCTTTTTCACGGCATGCACTGTGCGGGGGTAAATGATTATACTAACTTTTTAAAGTAGAGCAATACAATTAAAGGGGTTGTCCCGCGGCAGCAAGTGGGTCTATACACTTCTGTATGGCCATATTAATGCACTTTGTAATGTACATTGTGCATTAATTATGAGCCATACAGAAGTTATCAAAAGTTATTCACTTACCTGTTCCGTTGCTAGCGTCCTCGTCTCCATGGTTGCCGTCTAATTTTCGCCGTCTAATGGCCAAATTAGACGCGCTTGCGCAGTCCGGGTCTTCTGCTTTTCTCAATGGGGCTCCGTGTAGCTCCGCCCCGTGCCGATTCCAGCCAATCAGGAGGCTGGAATCGGCAATGGACCGCACAGAAGCCCTGCGGTCCACCGAGGGAGAAGATGCCGGTGGCCATCTTCACCGGGTAAGTAAGAAGTCACCGGAGCGTGGGGATTCAGGTAAGCGCTGTCCGGTGTTCTTTTTTAACCCCTGCATCGGGGTTGTCTCGCGCCGAACGGGGGGGGGGGGGGGGGGGTTTCGGCGCGGAACAACCCCTTTAAGGCAAGAGCAAATGTATAAAAATTATACACACATTTCCCATGCGTAACACGCGGTGAATGGAGGTAGTGAAAGTCTATGGACTTCCATTTTTCCAATCACAACAGTTTTGAAACAGAGTGGACACTGCATACAATACGTATGAGAAATAAATTGCAGCATACTCTATTTTTCAGCGTATCATACATAGCCCTTGGATGAACCAATCAGAGCCATCGCATCCTGGAGGCGGGATTTATGAATCCAGCAACCATGAAGTGATCTGTGTGCGAACGCCTGTCAGAGTTTCGAAAAGCAACGGGAGGACCTGGACCGAGCGCCTTTTAGGTAAGTTTTCCCTTTTTTTTGGAGTGCGACTAGGGCTTAGTTTTGGGATAGGGCTTATTTTAGAATGTTGAAGTCACATTGCATGAAAACTGCGATTTCGTGCATTGTGATGCGACAAAAACGAAGACTCCATAGGGAAACATTGACTACAAAAAAAGCGCAAATTGTGGCAATATAGATAGCATCAGAGAAAAACAGCACTGATGTGAAGGAACCCACTTGAAAGCATGGGCTTCACATACATGTGTTTTTTTGCGCTATTGCAGCTCGGCAAAATTGTGACAATCAGGGGTGGTACTGTGATCCTTAATTGTCACATGGGGGGGTGTGTTGCCATTTTTTTTTCACTTTAGGCCGTATTACACAGAAAGATTTTAGTTTTAAAAAAATAAAATCATTCAAATGAGCGAAAATGAACTAGAATCGCTCAGTGTAAATGCAGCCAATGATTGAACAGCGAACTTTAAATCGTTCGCTTTTCGTCCATTTTATGCAGGCATAAAAATCCTTGTTGGCTCGTTCACTAATTGTTCGGCTTAAATACTGATCTTTTAGTCACTCGTTCACTGAGGCCTGCCTCACACGTGGGAGAGAATCGCGCAAGATTTGTACGTTGTGAGACGCATGAATGGGGTCATACACATGAGCAATGTTTTCCTGCATGGCACCGCGATGTGATGCTATGCAAGAAAAGAATCACAGCATGTTCTATCTTGTGCATGCTCTTGCATTGCACCACCCATTGAAAGCAATATGAGAAACACCGCGATCCTCTGCCGTGGCTGTGCAGCTGTGGCGGCGGATTGCTTCTTCCTCGAAGTGATGCGAGGCTGTTTTGCAATGAAAACGCCTTGCATCCTCGGAAAATTAACATGGTAGGGAGTGCAATATTGGGGCGGGATTCACAGCCCCATATCGCACTCCCACGTGTGAAGTTAGCCTTATTCTGTAAATGCGAACAAGTGAACAATTTCTCATTTGAATGATCCAAAAACACATCTGCCTGTCTAAACAGGCTGCCTGAGTGAACTCAGATGTCATTCGCTCGTTCAAACAATAATCGTTTGGTGTAAACAGACCCAAAAGGAGTGAGTATGAGTAGTTGCACATCAGCCGCTACACCCAAATCAGGCCCATGTTGATGTTGATATTTAGTATGTGCACGGCAGAGATTTTGTTATAGATGCAGACATTATTGACATGTATGAATGAGCTCTGCCCATCCTGAACCTTTTTTTGGTGTTGTACTTCGACGATGATAGGGTTGCTTTGGCCACAATTTCAGCCCCAAAAATTTATTTTATTAAGTTAAAAAAAAAAGTTCATACTTTTATGAGATTGCAAAGTGAGAAATGTCAAAAGTGTACTTAATGTATATGCAGTCCAAAGCCAACACTCCAGAACTGTACCCTTGTTTTTGCTATTGACAAAGAGAAGATTGAGTGGAAGTCTTTAGAACAAGGCAGTGGATAAAGCTAGTTATTTATGCCCCTTTTACGTACAAGCATATTGGTATTCTTCGGTTCCAATGTGTCCCTCATGTCTGTAAGTAACAAAGTCATTTCTTACCTAAACAGTTACAAATCATATAAAAGACAGTACCCATATTCATACTTCCCAATATCGGCCTCCCCAACCCTACCCCAGTCCAGCAGGTACGCACTCTTGGGACATATTCTTTACATTTCTCTATGTGCAAACAAAAACGAAGCAGTAGTATTTTTAAGATCTCAACAAACATTTTATTGCTTGGAATATTATTATGCAACATGGCGTAAAATAA
The DNA here is from genome assembly GCF_035609145.1 of Eleutherodactylus coqui. Taxonomy (NCBI): domain Eukaryota; kingdom Metazoa; phylum Chordata; class Amphibia; order Anura; family Eleutherodactylidae; genus Eleutherodactylus; species Eleutherodactylus coqui. The sequence goes on along the minus strand of NC_089842.1, from coordinate 199,374,674 downwards.
AATACAAGGAAATGTTTAAAATATGCCAGCTCTACGGAAACACTGGCATCAAGGAGTTGAGCTGGACGGTGATGAACGAAATCACTAAAACTATGGTTAAATCTGCCATAAAAATATGGAAAACAACCACCATGTCCAGCGACACACAGAAAGGCGATGCAAACAATTTATAAGTGCTTGTCTGCGCAAAGCTGCTTAATACTGCCGCTAGACCCCCAGGATTGTGAACGAGACATGAAGTCACTTGTGCCGGGACGTGAAAGAGCAGCAATCCCTCCGTAACCAGCCGCCGCAGCTTGTTCTGTGGCATAGTGCACATTCACATCGGTGCAGGCGATCACAAAGTATCTTCAAATCACAAACTTTCCGTTGCCCACATTTTGCAAAGTTTTGTCTCACGCCTTCCCTTTAAAATGCAGCATGCCTTCTGAAGACTTAATGCCATTCCAGATGATATCCGTGTATTACTAGCATGGTAGTGGATGCTGGAAGCTGCTGTACCCTGCATGTTATTCCCAGAGTTTTCAACTTGTGTTACATTGGCACCACTTGTGCCTAAGAAGCACGACATGAGTGGCAAGAAGTCAATAGGTGTCCCATTGAAAATAAAGATTTTGTTTTTTTAATTAATAACCTTGTGCTGAGGTTTTGGCATACAGAGTTCGGCAGGGGTATAGGTACGGACACTAGTTCCCATTCAAGGGTGTCAGCATTTATGTTTCATAGCAAGCTGTAGAGACAAAGAAAAGGTTGATTCAAGTACAATGAAACATAGTATTGTATGCAGCATTGGTTTTAGGATATGTTGTAGAAAAAAAACGAAAAGAAGGTGTGCAGTCGATTACTAAGAGCGAGAGCACAGGTCCTGTTTTAAAGGGGGTTTATCACCAAATATGACATACTCAGAGATGCATTCACGGTCTGCACACGTTAGAAATATCCCCGTTTCATTGTTTACTTCGACTGTCATGGTGCTGTGGCTATTGCGGTCTTCAGTGCACAGGTCATTTCCCAGCAGGAGTAGCACTGGCTTCTATACCAGCGCTACTTCTGCCCCATTACAGCCCGAGTTCTAACCTTACCAATATCATTGACTTGGGCTCAGTAATGAACTGTGCATGCACTGGTGCCTAGAGGTACGGCGCATGCGTGTGTTTTCAGACATAGCTGTAAGCACTGCCTTCCTGGAAAAGGAATGCATTGACATCATTACTAACGTAGCGCCAACTGCCCCGGCCGGAAGATAAAGATAGATATTGACTAGAAGTCAGCGGAACCAGGAAACGTGCTCAGAATTGAATCACGTGACTTGACCTGCGATTGCCGGAAAGAACAATATGAAACACAAATACAGTAAGAATCTGTTGTCAGCGGGGAGCAAGGCACAGATGGGCAAAGCTTTATTTTAATGACAAAACCCCTTTAAAAGGACATCCGTTAAAAAATGCAAACTGTGCAAGAGTCCGGGTAACGCAATGTTATTCTAACCAACTCCCATAATACAGAATCAGAGCTGCATTGTGTGATCCTTTCCGCTTACCAGGCTGCGGGCGGCAATGTATTTACTTTGATATTAACCTCATGAATACTGTAATAGGCGCTGGTGCTTTTTCAGCAAAATGAGGATACTGTGAGCATGTTTACCTTGTGAGCGGTGTCTGCAAACTGTTGTGCACTGTTCATCATTTCTGCTGTCGACTCTTCTGCGCGACCAAGGCGCTCGCCACGCTCGTTGAGGGCTTGGCTAGCTTTCTGTACAGCACTAGTTACACTGTCAGCAGCTGAGTGAAGTATACTGTTGCCTGTAAGGGAAAAAATGTTTAGCTTGGGAAGGAAAAGGTCCTAGAAAACTGTACGAGGAAGAGCAACGACTGTTAACCCCTTTGTGACAGACCTTTTTGTTTATTTCTATTTTCGTTTTTTCTTTCCTCCTTTATTTATCATTGACGTCGCTGTAGGAGGGCTTGTTTTTTTTTGTGGGATGAGTTGTATTTTTCAATGGTACTATATAATGTACTGAAAAACTTTTAAAAAATTCTAAGTAGAGAGAAATGTAAAATAAAAATTGAAATTCCACCACAGCCGGAACACATGTGGCAGCAGGATGACCTGAACATATCGCTGAGCTGTCATTGTCCCTTGTACCACTACTAGAGGGGGACCAACTGTTGTATACAATAGCCTGCCATGCCATCACACCATCAGTGGGGGCAGTGTGCCGCCCCACAGCAAAGGCAAGATTGAAGCACCCATCATGAGCCCTCTATATTTGTACATGACTGTCGTCGGCTCCAAAACAGAAGCTGGATTAATTGCTGAAGACTATACGGTTCCAGTCAATAGCAGTTCAAGTTTCTCATTCACGATACCAGTGCCAACGAAGGTGACAGTGTTGTGGTGTTAATGGCAGGACACATAATGGGCACTGTGATCTCAAATTTCCCTCTGCCAAGCGCCTGGTAATGGTCCTGGCAGAGACAGGATTTTATAACGATGATGCCACCTGTGTCCGGATGTCGGAAAATCAAACTATTGGATCTGCTCATGCTTGTCAGCGGATCAAACAATCCTTTCTACTGGTGGTCTGTCTGGGACTCCAGAGCCTGTTCATCTTGTGTGTGTCCACATGTAACCACTTCCGAACAGCTTGGTCAGAACGAACTAGATGGTGAGCAATGTGTTGGAACGATCATCCAGCTTCTCTCATTCCAATGATGCGCCCCCGCAATGTCTATTAACTAGGCCAAATGTCTTCGAGTGCGTCGTAGAGGCGTGCTTAGCAGTCATCGATCTCTCAGCAAATGGTCCCCTACACAAAAGTAGCCTCTGAGAACTATTTTATTGGGCAATGCGGAAAGCACTTTTATAGCCTCTGCTGGCAAGACCCGCTGTCTAATCAGACCACAACTACATGGTAAATTTTGCAGCAATCTGACATTTCTATCTGGATGCATTTTTAAAAAAATCAATAAGGCCTCATGGAGAATCCATAGCGGGTCCCTCCTGCCCCGCGGACATGAGCGCTGAAAATAAGAATTAACCTACCTCTTGCCCGCTCCGGATCTTCCCTTCGCCGCGGCTTCATCTTCTCTCCGTTGCGGCCGGATCTTCTTTCTTCGGCCCGGCGGATGCGCAGGGCACGTCGGCTGCGTGCCCCGCGCATGTGCCGGCCCGAAGGAAAAAAGATCCGGCCGCGACGGAGAAAAGATGAAGCCGCGGCGAAGGGAAGATCCGGAGCAGGTGAGTAAATTCCGATTTAGGTCTCCCGCGGATCCGGACGGCTTCCATAGGCTTCAATAGAAGCCCGCGGGAGCCGTCCCCGCGGGAGACCCGCACGAAAATGGAGCATGGTCCAGATTTTTTCATGCTCCATTTTTTTTAAAATCACTTTTATTGACCATCCGCGGGTATTTATCTACCCGTGGGTGGTCAATGCATCCCTATGGGGCGCCGATCCGTGGGCAGGAAAAGAGTTAAAATCCGCTGCGGATTTTAATTCTTCTTTTGCCCGTGGACATGAGGCCTAACTGTAGCTACCATACAGGCAGTAACATATGAAGTGGAAAGAGCCGACTGGCATAATGCCAATCACTTGTGTTCCTTATGTGCATGATAGAGCTCCCAGAGTGGCAATGCATTGCTCCATACAGTGCGGGGTTTCTGAGGTATTTATAGAGGTAATGCTTCTAGGAGAAAATCTCTAAAATACCAAGCCTATGAAGGATCATAAGAAATCAGAGAGCCCATACACTTCTATAGGTACTGCATCAGGTTGTGTGTACCTTTAGGATGGCCATATGCAGCAGCATGGAGAACCGCTTGACACTCACCTGAGAAAAGTCTGGATTGACAGTTGATGAACTCAGGCTTTCTATCGGAGAGATATCTCTGACACGTGTGATGCAGGATTTGGAAGAAAGTAAATTTCTCTGAGCCAGAACTTGCCACCCATTGATCGGAAGCGTTGTCAAACTGAAGGTCAAATTCTGGAGACTCCTACAAATGAGACAAGACATTAAACAGATCTGCAAGACAAGATCTTTTATACAGTCATGCCATAATTTTGTCTCTAGCATCATCAGGTAATACCTCATGCACATTGCTATATCAGGACTCCATGAGCTCTGTGTTGTAGTATGCCATCATAGGGCAACCACAGACAATCCGCACCAAGTCTCTGTGTAATACATGTGGAGTTTGCTGCTGATTTTCTGCTACGGACAATATGTCCCATGCGAAGGAAGTCTTACACCACATGTCAAACACAAGGCCCACGGGCCAAATCCAGCCCGCCGCCTCATTTTATGTGGCCTGTTGACCATGAATCAGACCTAACTGGAATTCTATTCATCGAGCATAAAGTTTCGGTCTGCCGGCAACAGTGCAGTCTGTGACCGCTCACCTCTCACCCTCAGTGTCTGTTTGTGCAGACCTGTGTGCAGCGCAGATGCAGAGGGAAGAGAGGTCAGCGGTTATAGACTCTGCAGCGGCAACCACTGCTGGACCAATACTGCAGTCTGGGTAAATGGAATGCTTGTAGGGATGCTGCCTGACCGGAGGCTAATAGGGAGGTCACTATAACTACTGGAGCCACTATTACTCTGGAGAAAACACAATTACTACTGGGGTCACTATGGGGGGACAACAACGCCACTACCACTACGGGGCAACTATGGGGGAACGACAACGCCGCTATCACTACGGGGCCACTATGGGGGGGGGGGGGGGGGTCACTTACCACTTGGGCCATGATGGGGGTGGGGGATCATTACTACTACTGGGGCCACTATAGGTTGGGGGGGGGGGGGGGTCACTACTACTATTACTGGGGCCACTATAGGTTGGGGGGGGGGGTCACTACTACTATTACTGGGGCCACTATTACTACTGAGGCTGCTAGGAAGTGTGTGTGTGTGTGTGTGTGGGGGGGGGGAACGACACCTTTACTACTAGCTGCGTATTTGCGTGACAGAAAATCACTTAGCCCCACGTTTTTCAGCCCCTCCGTTGCGTTTTTATGTGCGCAAATACGCTGTATTTACGCTTGCAAAAAATGCACGCAGGCCCATTGACATGGTGTGCAAATACTCAGTCAATATGCAGGTTTCCTGCGTAAATGCACCAAAATAGGTCCATGCTCCATATCTTTTCATACAAATCGCACATTGCATTAAAAAGTACACTCATGTGAACTAAGCCATTGAGAACAATGGGTTCTAAAAACTGCATATTACAGGTGCAAACATTTTGCGCGCAACACAATGCGCAAATACACTCATGTGAACGAGCCCTTACTTTACAATTACAATGGGCCCTTTGAAGGCTGATGTGGCCCTCAGTGAAAATAAGTTTGACACCCCTGCCTCACACAAGAGCTATCCTCTGTACAGGCATCTTCTCTATCCTGCTAGGACTTTAGCATTCTCCGATTATTAGATTCAGCAGATACATATTTAAGAATAATCGATCCAGTCCTAGGGGAATCCTTTTGGTTCTGCATCACATTGATCAGTATAGAGGTACTGTCAGATTTCAGAGCATTCAATTGAATAACCTTGTGCAGTGAATAAGGAGTAGGAAATGCATCTACAAGGGGCTGTAGATTGAGGGGTTTAGTTGACCTCTGTATATTTCTAGGTTACTGAGGACAAGACGATAGTAGGATAATATGTGAGAGACAAATGCTCTAAACACAATGATAATGCAATAAATATAAGTTAATTAAAAGGTTATTCTAAGAAAATGTATATGTGTGAGACATATATATATATATATATATATATATATATATATATATATATATACACACACACACACACACACACACACACACACACACACACACACACACACACACACACACACACACACACACACACACACACACACACACACACACACACACACACACATATATACACACATATATATACATACACACACACACACACACACTTTCTTGGAATAACCCTTTAATTATATATACCCTAGAATAACCCTTTAATACGTGCACACGCACACTCTTATGTGCTGGAATCCACTTTATTTTATGAGCTCCCAGCCACACGATCCCTTTATGTGCAGCAGTTCTAGTATGCTGTCCCTAGAGTTACTTATATGACATTGTAAGCGATACAGTACAGTCTGTTTATTCAAAAGTCTACATTGTTCCTATATTTACATATAGAGATAAGTGCACAGTGAAAGACCTGATAAGGCGAACCTTTCCAGGCCTTCTGCACATGCAGAAGCAATCTCAAACACAGAGCCGCTGTGAGGTGGCCATACCCAAAGTAACATGGCCAGTAGCACAAGCATGCCGGACCTCAGTAGCCATAAGTGATGGAGAAAATACAAAAAAAAAAGGGAGAATCAGGTTGTTGGAGTAAATCAGATCTGAAGGGGAAATCAGATCTGAAGGGAAAACTGTGTAAAGCAAAGCCACACCATTTGGAGCAGCGTTTTTGAACACATTGTACAGCATTTTACAACATTTTTTAATTCCACCAATCATTGAAATGGGTGATGAGGAGCATTAAAAAGCACTAAAAAAACCACACGAAAATAGAGCAGACAGCGCACGAAAAATCTAACGCTGCGTTCGAACACTAGCCTGCAAAGCCCCATTGAAATCAATGAAGGTGTTGTACTGCAATTAGCACGGCGTTTGAAATGTTGCACTAATCGCGGTATAAAGTGGGCTGTGTGAGAGCGGCCTAAGGCCGGGCTCACACAGGCAGACTTAAATTGCAGATCGACGTCTGTGCGGACAATACACAGGCATCGAAAGGCAAACTTTAGCCGGTTCGCTCAGACGTACAGGTAGGAATTACAGATTCCATGAGCAGAAGAAAAATGGCAGCATGCACCATTTTAGCGCGGATTCTGCGCAGACGGCACCTACTGAATTCAGTGGATACGAGTGTTCAGTTGCCCATACGCAATTAACATTGTGCATGAGCGGCAGAAACTCTCGCTACTTCATAGGAAAATAGATAGAAAAGCCAGAATTCTGGGCTGAAGATGAGAGAGCGCTCTTCAGTTCGGACGATACACAGTGCATACGCGGGCATCCACGATCTTCTGCGAAAAATCAGTTCTTTAACTGTAGAATTCCGTATGCAGAATCCAACCTGTTCATGTGAGCCCGGCCTAAGTCAGATCTAAAGAAAGTACACTTCTAAAACGTGAATGTGTTCGCAAAAATATTTACACTATTGCTGAAATTAGAAAATCCCTTTATCCATGAGAAAAATCTAAAAGTTCACCATTTAAATAACATAACACTAGGATAGGTCCAGATTCCTGAAGCCTAAGATCATAAAAGCTGTAAGATAATTCAACTTTGAGATTTCTATCAACTAAATGGTGCTGCGGTAGCTTTTAGTGCCATATGCCAGTTGGTAGCTGCGTTAGCTTTCCAGTGAACAGGTGTGACAGCTAAAGTACACAGAGCAGGAAATACCACAACACATGTCTATAGCCATAAGTGACCTATTTGCAAAGATCTGTGTTTGCCCAGTCCTGTAGCCCTCTACACAGGCTACACTAAGGCTGCCTGTCCACCACCGCGGAGGAGGCTCACTGCGGAGATTCGCGGCATGAATCCCGCGAGTGGAGAATCGCTAGGATTCTCCGCTTGTGGACGCCGGGCAGCACTGCCAATCCTTTTGGCTTGTGTTGGCTGTGAATTAAGTCAGGTACATTGACGACATTCAGCATCTAAGCCATGTTCCTCATTCAACACACACAGTTTTAGGGAACACTACAATTACATAATACCACTTGGCAGTAGAACAGTATGCTAGTAATAATAAAACATTCCCTATCATGTAGGGTTTTTGCTATTCTAACAAATGCATCTGTGTTCCTTCTTGCAACACTTGTACTTGAGTCTGAGAAAGCAGGTGAAAATCTTTATAAAAAGTTGTCATACTTGTGATCCTGTGTTTGCAGAAACAATACCAAACAAGCTAAAACGTTCCTAAAATCGTGAGATGAACACATCACTCCTCTTATGTATGAATGAAACATTAGCCGCACCCACAAGCCTTTGTGTGATTTCTTACAGTTTATGATCTTTAGGGTGATATAACATTAACAAAAACACCATTTCATACTGCAAGGTTGTGAGAGGGCCATGCATGTTCTAAATTTATGTTAATGAGTAGAATTATTCCAGTTTAGGTTCCCATTTCATGTTCTCTTTCAACTAGAAGATGGAAAAATTCCTCTACAGCGCCATGTATTGGAAGAGCACATTCCTGCAAATCAGTGTCAGACCTTGTAACAATGGCTGGGAATTATGAGCTAAAGACAGTCTTCTCCAGAAGGAAAGGATAACCATGTACAGACAGCTGTTTCGGGGTGACATGGGTCAGGAAGGACATTGTTTCTCCCAGAGGAGCACGGATGGCCTTATAGGTCTCCTCACACCTCCTAGGTGCATGAATTTTTATCTTTCTCTCACTAGTAAAAATATATTTTTTATGTAATAAAACAATGTTAACTAATTCATTAGTAACAAAGAAGTGCTAAAACACGCATAAATTAATACTTATTCTGTACATAAAAATGTACTCTCCTGCTCCAAATACCTACGAGCACACCAGGTAGGTTTTGTCAGTTTAAAAGTTTTTCTTTTTTTAAATTAAAGCAAGCATGTAAACACCTCATCTACCACTAGAGGTCAGTTTCCAACAGCTTAAGATCTGTTTTTTTTAGCAAGATCCTTACCAGTTCACTACGGCTGGAAATAGCAATAGTTAAGAGACATTGATGCTGCAAACGTAGGTGTTTAGTAATGAATGCTATTCTAGTTGGAAAAATGTCAGTCCTCATTTAGCAACTGTCTTGAAAGGGGTCGTCTCAAAAGAGTCAAACTCTTTCAAAATGCAGTCGCGGGGGAGATCAGATGATAGTCTCTGGCCTTTCTCCCTGTACTCACAACAGCCAGCTGAATTAAGGCCCATTTACATGCAAAAAATGATCGCTCACAATTTGTTCAAAAGATAGGGAGATTGACAGTTTTAGCAATCTGTTCTGAATAAGCTGCCAATCGGCACTAATGCCCATTAGTAGCTTATTACCTTCATTTGCATGTAAATGAGCCTCCCAGGGCTGTATGCAGAGAACAGCAGGTGGTCTGTTCTCTGCATACAGATCCTTTGTTCTGCTGCAGGGCTGAAAGCTGAATACATAACCAGTGCTCCTATGGAGAACACAGTGTGCAGTCCCTGCTATCAGCTCTCCAGACGAACAATGGATTTTATGCTCACCTACAAATCGTCAGTCGGATGAAAAGTAGACGACGGCAGCATTTACATGAAGCCGCTATCAGCCAAGCATTTTCCCTGCAGAAGTGTAGTATTACAGACGACCACTCAAATGGCTGGCCATCCATGTAATACGCCCTAATGTCTTCATGAGGAAATCCCTTTAAACATTTTTTTTAAAGAATGTTTAAAAACCTAAAAGCAGCATTTTATATATAAACTGGGATATGCCAATAAAAAATACTACACAAGTTAGGAGGTGTATTCACGTACATGTGTCTGAAAAAAAAGAACTTACCCGATTGGGGTCAATACCATTTACTTGTCTGAGCTGGTCTAGAGTCCACTGAGATCTTCTCACAAAACATGCGGAGCCCTCAAATTGTTTAACCTTCGTAATGTAGACTTGGGAGGGTCTCTTATTTGTAACTGTAGAAGATAAAAAGAAAGTGTCACAGACAATACAATTCTCCCAGCTAAGAGGTCTAGATAAATACAGAACACAGGCAAAGGGAGAGGAAGGAGATGCAGCTGCAGTTATGTCTGCATGCTGTAAGCGGCGAGGGCAGCACTGGGAGGACATCTATATCGCCTTACAGTATACTGCAGCACGGAAGGGAAAATGGGGGGGTTTTCAAAAGACGGGTGAGGCTGCGCTCGAAGAATTGTATGTCTGCGCTGTACATTAGTGTACACACCAAAATGATAATGGGACTGAAATATGCCAAATATGTATTATTTTATACTCACCCATTTCCGCGATCCAGCGGTGTCCCCCTCTAAAGTTGGCGCGACATCAAACGTCAACTGTTTTCAGAGTCCCGTGAGCGCACTCTGCTATACAAGTCTATGGAAGAGCACGGGACTCTGAAAAGTCAGACTGCAAATCATTCACGGGGTAGCAGAACAAGGTACTTTGTTTAAACACTTGCATCTTTATTTCCCCCTTCATTTTCTTGACAAATGAAGCATTAAAGCAGTAGCCCACCAGAGAGAACGCCACAAACAAGGACACTTGCTTTATATAGTTAAACATTTTTAGCAAGTTAGCATAGACTTTATTTTTCATAACCATTAAGCCGGGTGGAGTTCAGCATCTATTACACTAATTAAACATCCTGGAAGAAAGGATTTAGAAGTTTACATTCCATTAATCAGTGAACACAGAGACGGGAGAATAAACCGCAAAAAAAGAAAAAAAAAAACCTTAAAAAGTTTTAGTCTTAATGTGCTGCAACATTATTCATACATTTCAGATGATTAAGTGCGGCCGGTGACACGTATCACAGGAAACTGAAATATTCACTAGGAAGTACTGGGAGGTTTAGAAATCCAATAATTCTCTACTGCTGCTACATCCCAAACCTAACGAGTTCCTGAAGCCCGAGGAAGAGACCAGTACCTATCACTAATCCCTCTACGCTGCTGCTGCCGCCATTGAAACAACTTGACTGTACAATCCACTATCATTTTTGCAAGAAAATACACATGTTCCAAAATATTAACCCCTTTGGAGTCGCAGGCAGTTTTGGCCTTGTAGGCACAGCTCAATTTTTCAATCCTGAAGTGTCACTTTATGTAGAAGTAACTTTGGATTGCTTCTACTTATCAAAGTGATTCTGATGCTGCTTTTTATTGATACATTGTACTTTATTTTAATTTACTTTATGGTAAATTTTGGTCAGCAAGTTTTACGCTTATTTATAAAAAATAATTTACAGAAAAATTGGGAAAATTCACAATTTTCAAAGACTTTTCTGCTTGTAAATCCAAACAAAATAGTCAATAAATACCATATGTCCACTTTATGTTGGCATCATAATCACCTTTATTTATATAGCATAGCACTTTCCATCACAGGATATTGGATTCTGTTCCCATTGGGTCTCACAATCTATAGTCCCCTATCTGTAGGTGTTTAGAGTGTGGGAGGAAAGCAGAGTACCCGGAGGAAATCTATGCCAACATGGGGAGATACAAATTCCATGCAGATGTTATCCTTGCGGGATAGGAACCTCGGACCCTAGCACTGCAAAGCGACAGTGCTAATCACTGAGCCAACGTGCTGCATCATTTTGTAAGCAAGCTAATCTTTGTTTGCGAGGTCAGAAAGCTTGTAAGCATATGAGCAATTTTTCTCATTTTGAAGAAAATATGCAAACCCTATCTTTTTAAGGGACCAATTTGGTTCTGTAGTCACTTTGTGAGACCTATATATTAGAAACCCCCATAAATCACCCTATATTAATAATAATAATCTTTATTTGTATAGCGCCAACATATTCCGCAGTGCTTATAAAGACTAGAGAAAGGGGAATACAGAAAGACAAAAAATACAAACATTACAGAACCACGGTTACATAGTAATCAGTTGATCGAAACAATAGGGGTGAGGGTCCTGCTCCAACGAGCTTACATACTACAAGTAATGGGGTGATACAGAAGGTAAAGGGCTGGAGATGTGCACTGTATGGCGAGGTGGAGAGTGAGGGATGCTATATACATAGACAATGGTCAGACATTTAGCCGTGTGCCGGCAGAATCGGTATGACTGCAGGGGCAGTTGATGGCGGCTAGCAGGGATTGCAGTCGGTAGGTCAGGGAACATGTTATCAGGCGGAGTACAGAGGGGTTTGTTTAGGGAATGCGGTATGCCTCCATGAAGTTCTGAGAGTCCTGGATTGCCCGGGTAGCCTTTGGTAGCGCGTTTCATAGGACTGGTGCTGCTCTGGAGAAGTCTTGGAGGCGGGAATGAGAAGTTCGAATTAGAGGGGCGCGCAGTCTAGTTTCGTTAGCAGAGCGGAGAGGTCGGGTTGGATGATGGATTGAGATGAGGGAAGCGATACAGGGTGGCGCTGCACTGTGGAGGGCTTTGCGGATGAAGGTAGTGAGTTTAAATTAAATTCTGTATTTAACGGGCAGCCAGTGCAGTGACCGGCACAGGGCAGAGGCGTCCGAGTAGCGTCTGGACAGGAAGATGAGCCTGGCTGCTGCATTCAGGATGGATTGGAGGGGGTAGAGTCTGGAGCAGGGGAGGCCGATCAGCAACGAGTTGCAATAATCGAGCCGGGACTGGATGAGGGCAACAATAAGCGTTTTTAGCGTGTCTGCGGTGAGAAAAGAGCGGATTCTTGCGCTATTCTGGAGGTACAGATGACATATTAAACTGCATTCCTCAAAATTTTCAAAATGGCATTTGAGAGTCTGTTAAAGGGGTTATGTAGGCAGTGCCCGCCATGATACCCTGGAGGCAGAACGGAAGCGCCTCTCCGACTCCAGTGTAGTGGCCGGAGCTTTGAATTGCAGGCGCACCTCCCAATGAGGGCTGTGCCTGCAATTGCGAGCGCCAGCCCCTACACAGGTGTTGGAGCAGTGCTTTGCTTCCGCTCCGACCCCAATGTATCCCAGCTTGCTTTTGACTCTTTAGGAGTTGCAAAGTGGAGGAGAAACTCGAAAATTTTTTGATTTTCATAATTTTCTTCTGTAACATAGTAGACGTTAGCAGACAAACAAAACTCAATTTAGGAAATTTCTTAAAAACAGCCTTTCAAATGCTGATCTTAATATTTCCACCAGTGCATGATGCATTGAGAAGTGCATGGCCCTTCATGTATTAGGCATACCTCAGCTCCTCCGTGCAGTTAAGCAGAAATGTAAGTCAGATCCAATTTGGCATTTATTCCAGAATAATTTATACCAGCTTCCTGCATAAGTTATATAAAAATGTGTGTGCCTGGAGTGTCCATGCCCCCTCTGACAAGCCAAGCCCTCTCTTAACAGAAAAAGCTCATGTGCATGAAGAATCACTTTTGCATTGCACGCTATGGGCGGTATTTGCTGCGGAATCCGGAGTTGGTCTCCCGCTCCAGACCCCGCAATTCAAATCTGCCTATGTGCATGAGGCCTAAGAGTCATCAGCATTTACAGTACCAGCAGAGGGGGAACTTTGCTGTGGATTTTGTTGGGGAAATGCTATGGATTTGATACAATTTGTTGGCAAGTGTCGTACAAGAAAAGAAATTCATTGGGAACTCAAATACTCCTCTCTAAACTTCAGTCCACAGAATGATTACTCATGTACAGATTGATAGCTTTAAGTCCAGATTTAAAGGGCCACGCAGACGAAAACACATTTTTCTATCACGTCTCCCTTACCTGGTTGCCTGTCACACTCTGGAGGTCTTTGTGTATTGCAGCCACCTCCATACAGTGTAGCCTCCTGTCTGATGCTTATCAGACACCCTCTTTATTGTGAAAGATGGTGTAAAGCCTCTAGCATTAGCTAGAGGCTATACAATTTCTGCCTGCTAGGGGACCATATTAATTACCATTACTTTCTATATTCAAAGAACATCCATTAATACAGAATGTTAACCCTGTTCTAATCATTATTTTATTCCCATCTAAGCTTAGCAAAATTATTTTTCATTTGGATGAAAGGCTATAGAGAAATTCACAGGTTAATGTTGAGAGAAATTAGTGCAGCACTTAACAACAGGAACCTCTGATATTTCCTGAATTGGCTCTATTCTCTTTTCATACGTAGGCCACACGGATTTCCTTGTACTCCTACAACTCAAACAATTACAGAGAATGTTGGATGAAGTGTGCCCTGGGAAACAAACAAGTGAATGTGTTTACAATGAAGCTCCACCTCGACGCTTAAAGAAATTAGTAGGAAATTGCTTAAACAAAGACTCTCCAATTTGATGTTTAAAGTAAAGTAATGTCTTTTAAACCTTCTTTTGAGAGCTACAAAAATAATTTACATAGGCACTATACTTTCAACAAATTCTGCATAAATCAGTAGTACAAGCAAATTGTAAGCTCTCATAAGGTTTATTACGAAGTTTCTTATGTGTCTTTCTCCACTTATGAGACACCTTTGCCCTCCCCGCCTCCTAAACTGATCATTCACTGCTAAAAAAGATCTTGAGAGAGCACGCTTAAAGGGGTTGTCCCGCGCCGAAACGGGGGTTTTTTTTTTTTTAAACCCCCCCCCCCGTTCGGCGCAAGACAACCCCGATGCAGGGGTTAAAAAAACCACCCGCACAGCGCTTACCTGAATCCCGGCGGTCCGGCGTCTTCATACTCACCTGCTGAAGATGGCCGCCGGGATCCTCTGTCTTCATGGACCGCAGGGCTTCTGTGCGGTCCATTGCCGATTCCAGCCTCCTGATTGGCTGGAATCGGCACGTGACGGGGCGGAGCTACACGGAGCCGGCATCCTGCACGAGCGATCCCATTCATAAAAGAAGAAGACCCGGACTGCGCAAGCGCGGCTAATTTGGCCATCGGAGGGCGAAAATTAGTCGGCACCATGGAGACGAGGACGCCAGCAACGGAGCAGGTAAGTATAAAACTTTTTATAACTTCTGTATGGCTCATAATTAATGCACAATGTACATTACAAAGTGCATTATTATGGCCATACAGAAGTGTATAGACCCACTTGCTGCCGCGGGACAACCCCTTTAATATCAACTCACTGAGAGATGAGATTACATGTTGCAGTCCACAGGATTCTTTGTAGAGGCAAGGGGGAGCAACTGCAACATTAAGAGAATTAGAAGTGCACACAGATGTTGCTGTTGAAGGCTTTAGTAAGTTTTCTCATACTGCCGCTAGATTCACAGCTGCACTACTCAGTACTGCAGTACAATATCTTGATGCTTCTGAGGGTGTGCTACAAGAGAGCAGGATCCGCTTTTTCTGTGTGAAGTATATGGAAAACATCGTAGCAGTTTGTTGCCGCCACATACCAGTTTAGTTAAGGCCTCCTTCACACGGGCAACAAAGTCGTGCAATTTTGTCGCGTAGCTGCAATGCTACAAATCGCATGTATGAGAAGCCCATGCTTTCCTATGGGTTCCTTCACACATGCGATGTTTTGTAGCATGCAACAACCAGACACAAACACCCACGGGTCTGTCGATAGGCCCGCAACTCGTGAGGTTTTGTAGCCCATGTTTCTCTATGGAGCCTTCCTCTCTGTTGCATTGCACGAAAAAGCGATTTTCTAAGCCAAATCTAAGCCCCAGCTGTAGGGAAATACAAAACAAACAGATGCATCACCTAAGAAGCGCTATCCACCACAGCTTCTCCCCAGTCCTCGCACTGTTTCTCCTCTTCATCTTCTGGCGGGGGATTGAAAAATCCCCTCCTTCTGGCAGCGCTGGCTGTGATTGGCTGACGCTTAGCCAATCACAGTCAGTGTTCGATGAATGGCTGTGATTGATCCAATCACAGCCATGCATCGAGCAATGGCTGTGATTGGCTAAGAGTCAGGCAATCACAGCCAGCGCTTCCAGCAGCTGGGGATTTTTCAATCCCCGGCCAGAAGATTAAGATGATGATCAGTGTCGGGACCTGGGGACAAGCTGCGGAGGCGCCCCAGCCAGTGCAGGAGAGGTGATGTATACTTTTTTTTTTCTCCCTCAGCTACAGCTTATTTTTGGGGTAGAGCTTATATTTCAAGCAACCCCCCAGAAAATCCTTGTATGTGATGCTACAAAATTGCGGTATTGCCACGAGAAGACACGGTGATATAGCACGGTGCAGCAATGTGATATCACTGCGATTTTCTCGTGGCGATGCCATGTCGCCCGTGTGAAGGAGGCCTAAAACTGATGTGAGAGATAGAGACTACAGAAGAGAAAATTGGTGAAAAGAACTCCATATATAAGTCATATAATAACTAAAAATATTGCCATCCTTCATGCAAATGCAAAAACAGCTTCTTCTAAAATGACAAAGTATACCTTACTAGCAGCTTTAATCATGGAATCATGCTGAGCAATAAAAAAAAAATTCTCCTATTTAAGCTGCCCCTCATTACCCTGACTACACCTCTAGGATTATTACCCTCGGTCATAAGTTCAAAAGAAAATACCCATCTTCTCAGCTAGATGCCAATATGTACGGATATTCTCCAATTGTGCCATATACCTTGCCGGTGTAACATTTACTGCCTCAATTGTTCTGTACTGCTTTCTACTTTACTATCAGAAGCTTACTGTATACACAGACAACCAGCAGTGGCTCACATGTAACAATATGTGACAATCTTTGTTTTGTTCTCTTTAAAACTGGCAAGAACAGCAACTTTCTAAGAGCAGCTCCCTATCTGGTGTCTATGCTTTTTCGATCTGCCATGTTCGATTTTTTAGCCAGTAGTCTCTCAAAACCTGAATGGCTGCTATGATAGGGGTCTTTTTTCTTTACTGAAACCATAGATCTTGCCTGTAGAGATGTATTTTAATTTAGTTTGATATCATGGTGTGCAGTGCAATCAGGGTGGTTTATTTACACTTTCAATTACTTCACAATGGGATTTGCCATGTTAAGTTAAGATAATAGCTTTTTAATGGGTTAAGAGAAGATAATTGTCTGTGCAGCGCTATCACAATCAAGCTAAAACTTGCTACATATGTACATGGTTAAAAATGTTAATACTACAAATTTATACTACTATAGCAAAAGTACAGGGTGAGGCAAAAGTCTGGACATACGAGTACCTGTTTAATTGGTGTAATAATGAGAAAATCAATTTCCAATGTATGAAAGTATTAAAGGGGTTGTCCACTTGTAAACTATTAATCACCTTTCCTCAGTATAGGTCATCAATAGTAGATCGGAGGAAGTCCATCACCCAGGACCCGTGCTAACCAACTGTTCTTGGGGCCAGTTTGCTTGTGCACAAAGCGGATTTCAGACAGCTGCATTCCTACTGCAATGGCCAGGCTTGGCATTACAGGCAAAAGTTTTTATTAAAACGAATAGGAACTTGTCCTGCAATACCGAGTCTGGCCACTGCAGTGGGAACAGAGCTGTCTGCTTCTTGCACAATCAGCTACAATGTGTATGAACGCACTAGCCGAAGGCACTGATTGGTAGAGGTCTTGGATGACTACTGTTCTACTATTGATGACCTATCCTGAGGATTGGCAATTAATAGTTTACAGCTGGACAACCCTTTTAATTGGGAGGGAGGCTGCATATTTTTGGTGGAGATTTTTTCAGCAGCCATTTTGAACTGTGCCACATTAAATTCAGCTCAGGTTTTTTTTTAAAGGAGATGTCCCGAGGCAGCAAGTGGGTCTATACACTTCTGTATGGCCATAATAATGCACTTTGTAATGTACATTGTGCATTAATTATGAGCCATACAGAAGTTATAAAAAGTTTTTTACTTACCTGCTCCGTTGCTGGCGTCCTCGTCTCCATGGTGCCGACTAATTTTCGGCCTCCGATGGCCAAATTAGCCGCGCTTGCGCAGTCCGGGTCTTCTGTAGTCTTCTATGGAGCCGCTCGTGCCAGAGAGCGGCTCCGTGTAGCTCCGCCCCGTCACGTGCCGATTCCAGCCAATCAGGAGGCTGGAATCGGCAGTGGACCGCACAGAAGAGCTGCGGTCCACGAAGACGGAGGATCCCGGCGGCCATCTTCAGCAGGTGAGTATGAAGACGCCGGACCGCCGGGATTCAGGTAAGCGCTGTGCGGGTGGGTTTTTTAACCCCTGCATCGGGGTTGTCTCGCGCCGAACGGGGGGGGGGGGGGGGGGGGGGTTTAAAAAAAAAAAAACCCGTTTCGGCGCGGGACATCTCCTTTAAATGGGAAAGGGGTCATGGGATAGAATTTACTTAGTCTTGGCTAGAATTTACTCAAACTAAAGCCGCTGTCAGGTTTTTCTACTTTTACTTGTTTAGGAGTTGAGGAAGGTCAAAGTTTCATAAATTGCTTTACATGACATGTTTGATATGTTCACCATTCTGCCAGATGCACAGGTTTAGTTGCTTAATCCCGAGTCCGTGAACATTGAAAAACTGCAGGTGTTATTTCTTCACAACACTGTAGGATTTGCAGTTTCAAATGAACCATATTACGTATTTATTCCATATACTAAAAGGCTCCAGAGATGCTAAAGAGATTGTCTAGTTACTGGCCAACCCCTTTTTAATTGTACTGCCAGCATTAAAACAATAAACTGAAAAATACTTAGTTCCCCCTCTCCCCCCTTGGATGGTGGGATTCAGCTATGCAGCTCATTGCGGCGCTGGCGATTGTTGTGACATATTAGGTCAGGAACGCATATTACCACTACAGCCAATGAGAGGCTGCAGCGTTACGTTCATGAAGTCCTGGCATTATGGCACTCAGGATGTGAGCTTTGATGCCAGGAGAAGATGCAATGACACTGCAGCTGCTCATTGGCTGCAGCGGTCACCCGAGTTTCTATGACATCAGTGATAACAACCACCACCAAGACCACAGCGGGGCTCCAGCTCTGGAATCTGGCAGCTATGGAGGGGGCAAGTATGTTTGAATTTACTATTTTAAATATTGTCATGCTATTGAAAAGGGGATATCCAGTAACAGAACAATCCCTTTAAGTCTAGCGACCTTGACAGCCATTCTACCTGACCTCTACACCCAATCCAGTGCACAGGGAATTGCACATCCAGCCATCTGCATGCAGCCACTGTTCTCATTTAGCACAGATGGGAATATTGTATCCTGTGGAGGTATTTCTCACTGTTAAGTGATCCGTCAATGAAAAAAGGCCTTGGATGTCAGACACAATTTACCAACTTCGCTCTCACTTAAGTCCTAAAGAAGATAAGGTAAAACTGACACTTCCGGTGTGTTTCTGAGGAAATTCTAGCAAAGACTGATATATCACCAGACCCTTTTCCCATTTGAAAAACCAGAGCTGAATTCAATATGGCATAGTTCAAAATGGTCACCAAAAAACATCTGCTCCACCAAAAAAAAAAAATGCAGCCTTCCTCACAATACTTTCAAAAATTGAAAGTCAATTTTCTCATTATTACACCATTTAAACAAGTAATAGCGTATCTGGTCCAATTCCACAGAAGAGCTACTGTAACCCAAACTGCTGAAAAGTTAATGCTGATGGCAGTAAAAAAAAAAGAAAAATACACAGTGCATCGCAGCTTGCCATCTATGGGGCGGTGTAGCCACAGACCGCTCAGTGTACCCATATTAAGCACTGACAACCGCCAAAAGCACTTACAATGGGTATGTGCATTACTTACTAGGGGAAGAGATGGCACCAAGATGCACTATGGGAAGTGCCAACCAGCAGAACCAGTGTGATGGTCTGGGCAATGTTCTGCTGGGAACACCTGAGTCCTGGCATTCTTGCTGATGCTACTTTTACATCTACCGCATACCTAAATACTGTTGCAGACCAAGTACCCCCCTTCATGGCAATAGTATTTCCTAATAGCAATGGCCTCTTTCAGCAGGATATTGAGCGGGAAGTGGTTTGAAGAACAAGGCAAAAGAAAGCAAGGTGTTGCCGCAGCCTTCAAATTCTCCAGATTTCATTCTGATCAAGCATTGGAGGAATGTTTGAAAGTTTCCTAAGAGATGCTATCCTGGAGTATAACTGCCAAATAACTCTATATGGTACAGCTTTATGAGGAGTCTCTCCTGTCAAACCAAACTGATCGGCCTCTACAAGAAGCCAAGTTCTAGACTGGACCGGGAGAGTCATTGGAAGTCATACATCTGGAAATTTCCAAAGCGTTCGATACTGTGCTGCATGAAAGGTTGGCATATAAAATGAGAATGCTTGGTCTGGCGACAATGGGTGTAAGCGGGATACAAAGCAAACAGTGGTTATTAATGGTATATACTCTGATTGGGTCAGCGCTACCAGAGGGTTCAATATTCATCCCTATTCTTTTTAATATACTTGTATTGATCAACCCCATATAGGGAATTTTACAGTAAAAGGTCATTACTTGCAGATAAGTAGCACAATAGAAGACAGTATAAGTTTGCAAATGGATCTAGATAAGCCGGAAAGTTGGGCAGAAAAGTGGCAAATGAGGTTTACCACTGATAAATGTAAGGTTCTGCACATGAGCAGAGGAAATACATGTCAGTATTACACACTAAATGGGAAACCACTGGTTAAGGCCGCCTGCAGATGGCCGGGTCGGATCCCGCTGCGAGAATTCTTCCGGCGGGACCAGACCCGAGCCCCTGCAGGGACAAGCGCGGCACTCGCCTCTCCCACGGCTCCGGCTCTCTGATGTGCCGGCTCACACAGAAATAGAGCATGCCGCGATTTTTTTTCCGCACGTGATTTCGCGCGGACAAATTGCGGCCTTCGGCAACGGCCACAGGCGGAGATTCTGTGGTAAATCCCGCCGCAGAATTTCCGCCCGTGTACAGGGGGCCTAACACTGGTATGGAGAAGGACTTGGGGATTTTAGTTAACTGTAAGCTTAACTGAGCAACCAGTGTCAGGCAGCTGCTGTCAAGACAAATAGGATCATGGGGTGCATCAAAAAGAACATTGTTGTTCTTTATAAATTACTGGTCAGACCACACGAGGCATTGTGCAATTTTGGACAATAAGGACATATCAGAGCTTGAGCGGGTACAAAGGCGGCCAACTAAAGTAATAAATGGAATGGGTGGACTACAATACCCAGAGAGGTTATCAAAATTGAAGTTATTTAGTTTAGAAAAATTATGACTTACGTTGACCTAATAACTATGTATAATATATCAGGAGACAATACAGAGATCTCTTCCATCATCTATTTATACCCAGGGCTGTGACTGTAACAAGGGGGCGCCCTCTACATCTAGAGGAAAGAAGGTTTCAACACCAACATAGAAGGGGGTTCTTTACTGCAAGAGCAGTGAGACTGTGAAAGCCTCTGCCTGAGGACATGGTGATGGCAAACGCATTAAAAGAGCATCCTGGATGTCTTTCTTGAGTGTAATATTACATGTTATATTACTGATTACTTCTGAAGGGTTGTTGATCCAGGGATTATTCTGATTGACAGATTGGAGTCTGGAAGGAATTTTTGTTCCCTCAAATGAGGAAAATTGGCCTCAACCTCATTTTTTTTTTTAAAACTTCCCCTAAATTAACATTGCCGGATAACAAACTGCTATTATAGTTCATTTACATAGGATTACTACCTTGTGTGGCGCTATACAATGTGATGCAATGTAGGAAACAAATGATATTTAAAAACAAAACATCCCCCACCCTGTCATATACATTCCCGGGGGTCAACCAGACGTAGACTTTAAATAGGGTTAGGGTGAACAATCTCAGAACGTGCCTGACTTACTGTAACTGGTAATGGTAATTAGGAGCATTTGATGCATTGACCCGCAACACACATAAATTAGTACTTAATCCTGCTGCAGGGTCCCTGGGGAAAAGCAGCCAGAATGATGGATGAGCCAGCGCTTCACTGTAACGTTGCCAAGGATTATTTCAGGTATGCAGGGAGGAAAAACAGAGAGAAAGAAATGAAACAGCCTAAGAGCCCAAGTGAATTGGGAAGGTTTGGGGTGGTTAATCAGGAAGAGAAAGACATGTAGAGAGCTCACAGTAGATTACACAAATCAAAGACATTAGAAAACCGAAGAAATGTCAGTAAAAGATATTAGGTGCCCCGGCAGTGCCAGGCTGTGTGTAACTCACGGTGGTGCAGAGATAATTTTACCTTTTAATATCCCACTTTACATAAAGTGTTATAGAGGTGTTATAAAGACAACTATGAGCTGGTGGACAGTGTGCGCGGTCTAATCATTTGTATACCATTATCATTTTTACATATGGTATCCATTTAAAACAAGGTTCACAGGTAGCAAAAAATCTGCTGCGGATCACAGTACAAGCGGGTCTGGTGAAATCCACGCAGAATATTCGTAGCTTCAACGGACATGCGGCACAATTAAAATCCACAGTGTATGACAATTCTGCTGCGCATTTTTGCACCCCATGTGGATGAGATTTATTAAAGCCTCATCCATATAGCTTGTACTATACATGCATGTAACAGCGGCAGCCAAAATTGCTGTATAGGTCTATTTAGGTACAGGATCTTGGCAATCTTTTTCTGCAATAATCTATGTATATGGTGTTGCCAGATAGTTCTTGCCAGAGCTTGCAATTAATTTTATCTTCCTCCTAATGGGGCACTAACATTTCAAACAACTTACGCTCATCTATTAGCGCCTGTGTGTGTCTCCGCAATCTTGTAATGTAACTATATTAAAATTATTTCCGTTTTACCACTGTAAATCAAGGTTGAAGTGGCTGCCACAAATGCTCTCTGCGGTCCACTGCCTGTTGCTCAATAATGAGCTTCTGTAGTTACTGGGACTTTCTCTTAGCTGTGGGGTAAGGGCTGTTTTCACAAGCTGCTACTATGCACTCACACAGTTCTCAGATCTACAGACACCATTATCAATCGCCACACATCTCTGCCTCTCCTGCTGTCACAGGAGAGAAACAGTCAGCAACCATCCAATAGCAATCACAGGTCTTTGCAGACGTTTTCATATACTGTAGGTAAAACGATACATTGTCTAAAAGGATTCGGAAACTTCTAAATACAGTAAATACAGGGCCCAGAGATTAATTCAACATATTTGAGATAAACACAGTGGAGCTTTGTAGGTTTAGAAACGGTTAATTGCCAAAAGCTACTGCTGGAAAAAAGCTAAATGGATTATACAAACAAATGCTTTAGGAGCCCTAAGCATAAACTATTGTAATGATCTGAGTGCATTTTTATAAATTTGATTATATTATGTACATGTTTTATAGGTTTGTATGTCCGAGTACCGTTTACAGGTCATAATGGCAACATCCTGGTGTGCTGCTTTAAGCAAATCCCATGACGTGTGCACCACATGGGGCTTCAATAAGCATGGAAACACATAAAAAGAATGCTGCCTTTGCCATTTTTTGTACTTGTTTTTTCTCTGCCCATTAGGCATCATGCCCACGGCCATGACGGACTCCGCCAGCGGAATACCACAGCGGAGTCAGTCACAGCACCCCCCCAAAGACCCCATACTCCCCTCCGGATCCGCTGTGCAAGTCCCGCATGACGCGCTGTACTGTAGTGTCATATGACGCGGCCGACGGGGAAGCGTATTTACGATATACTCGTATTCCTGCGGCAAATAGAACATGCCGTGGGTTATTTCATGCTGCAGAATTCCGCGCAGCAAATGAGTGGGTTAGGCTGCATGCACACAGGTGGGTCAGATTCTGCATTTTTGAGCCCACAGCAGAATCCGACCCTGTGTCTAGCTGGCATCCGCGCGTAGCTGCTTTTGTTTTCTCTTCCTGCACTGCGGATTAAACGTTGGACATGCGCAGTACAGTTTTTTTTTTTTTTTTTAAATCCCAGCTTTCCCCACATATTCCGCGGTTTATTCCGAATGTCAATTGCGGATGGGCCGCGAGTCGGACTGCTTCCATTGACTTCAATGGAAGCAGCCCGTACAGAAAACGCATCGAAATAGAGTGTGCTGCGAATTTTCCCTTTGCGAGCGGAAATCGCGATTGATTTCTGCTCGTGTGAAGGAAGCAGTGGATCTCCATGCAAAGTAATGCGTGGTGTTTGCTGCGGATTTGCGGTTCGGAAGCAGACTGTGGATTCTGCAACAATTATGCGCCCGTGTGCATGTGGCCCAAATGGAAGCTGTTTTTTATAACACTTTTAGGAAACTCTGCTATGCTTTAAGATAACATGCATGTTTGGCCTCACCCACATGGAAGAGCCATGCGCATCTAGCATCATTTAAGCTACGTCAAATGAAGTCTCACAAATGGAATAGATCTCCATTGGTTTAAAACTGACATTCTTGCACACATTTATGGGCAGAGTGTTTTCAAGTCTCAGGGCGCCCTTACCTAGTCTTCGCCTTCATTTTAATACATTTAGCAATGGCATGTTAAACTGCATATTATAATAAAAGCCCAGCATATCTCATAGCAGAAGCCAGGCAAAAAAAAATTCCTAGGTCGTGAACAATTATACTAATGCAAGACAGAAAATCTACACTAAATAAATTGTAACCTGTTCTGCCTATTGCAGAGGGAGTAATGAGACAAGGCCTTCATGCAGCAGTTTAGAAAACAGACTCAAATTGGCTTCTCTATCTTCATCTAGAAAGGATTGCGCTTTCAAATTGATGGCCAAGGACAAGGCTTTAATGTAGCCGTTTTCTGTTCGTTTCAAATTAAATTTCTTTGGGGTCAGATACTGGCGCACTCCCACTGCATAAAATACAAATACTCCGAGGCTGCCAACTACTAGAATGCCAGCCAGTGACCTACGCTGCTGCCAACAGAGAGAGAAGACTGGAAAGTATCCAGAGACCCACAGCGAAGCCAGACATGTATGACAACTTTGTACAACTAAAGTAATTCTTAAGCAATGTCAGGATGTGCATTATCCTTAATGCAGTCGCATTCAGAACAGAATACACAACCATTTTCATTGATAAGAATACTTTAGGGAGGATTGAAATGTAGTTCATGTAATCTGGATCTGTTTAGCAGCTATTATACGCAATTCATATACTGGGAAAAGAAAAAAAAATCTGAAGAATCTACATCAGTGTTCCCCAAATCCAGTCCTCAGGGACTCCAACAGGTCATGTTTTCAGGATTTCCTCAGTATTACACCGGTGATGTAATTACTGTCGGTGTCTCAGGCATTACCACAGGTGTTCTTACACTAGGAGATCCTGAAAACATGACCTGTTGGGGTCCGTCAGGACTGGAGTTGAGAAACCCTGTTGTACAGAAACCGTCCAATTTCGGCAGGCCCGATCAACTATTTATGTGGGTGACCCAAGTTACTCCCAAAATAATGGTTGTAAAAGTAAGATTGCACTATGGATTTTTAACATGCCCAATCCTTTTGTTTTCAGGGACGTAAGAGGTCCGGCGGTAGAGACTTTCTTCACTTTCCTCATTTGGAGCACATCTATGCTGAACTGAGCCAAATGTGCATGTGTTTGGAGGGAGTTTGGATGTACCCTCCAACAGCTTTTCCTCTCTATGTAGCCGACTTTTTGTAGGTTTGCAGCAGATTTCACTCCTTCCTTTTCAATTCAATTGCAAGGGTGAAATTTGCTGCAGATCTGCAACAAAATCCCCAGCAAACCAGCTGTGTGTGAAGGCACCCTACACAGCAGCATATCTCCATGCATTTGGCAGGGTGAGAAACGCTGACTACAGTTAGCGCCTGGACTCGCCATAGTCACTGAACAGAGTAATCCTGTTGCTACCTGCAAGCAGTGCAGCGCCTCCTGCGTTTTGCAGGGAAGAAATGCTGGTGTAACAGCAGCCTATCGCTATTTGCATCCCATTCACGTGCAGTCCTATGTACGGGACTCCGCAGATATGTGCATGCCATTTTTGTCTGATAATCGGGCATGCTGCGATCTTTTAACTTTGACTTTCTGTCAGTGTTTAAAAAAAAAAAAAAAAGCAGCCAATTAGCATACACCCATTCAAATGAATAGGTGCAAATCTGAAAAATCGGGCAGAAATCTTGTTTGCGTGCATGAAGGCTAAAGCTTGTGGCCAGCTTAAATGGAACGCTCCAGGAAAACCCTATATGCCACTAAAAAGAATACGCCTATGTCATGTAGTAGGACCTGACTAAGCACAACATATTGTTCCTTTAGTCACTGTATTTTGAAAGTTTATGGCACTTTCTAATATTCTTTTAAATGACATTTTTGTGATTTTTTTAGCTATCAATGAATAGAAACATTCATATCCAGCTTCATCAGGTAACGGCTGGGCATCCTGCTGCTTTCATCTCCACCTCCCCACATGGATCTGATGGATAACAGTGATCATGTGACTGGGAACCGCATATAGCAGTCCCCGGTGACATCTCCCTGCACTCGGCTATCTTTGAGAGACGGGTGCAGGGAGATTTTAAATTTGCTGGGCTCTCCGGGTCTTCTAGACACACGCACCACATCGGTGCATGCGTAGAATCCTGCGCAAGGTCCAGACCGCCGCAGGACATCGCGGAGGACAGAGGTGAGTATTTTCAGCTCCCCTCATGGATCCAATCCACGAGGGCAGCTGAAACTAACTTTTTAACTTTTCTTTTACTTTTATGTGATCGCCGGTATCCATTGGATATTGGCAATCACGGCCCAGGGGCCGATGGTACCCGGTGATATCTCCTGCCTCCTGGGCTACCTTCAGGAGCCGGGAGCCATGGGGATTTCAAAACTCCTAGGCGATCCAGGCTTCTGTGCATGACATCATGAGAGGGTGGGCAGGGGCGACAGCCGCAGAGCGGGTTGGGCAGGCGCGACAGCCGCAGAATGGGTTGGGCAGGCGCGACAGCCGCAGAGCGGGTTGGGCGAAAGAGAGATGCTCTATTCATTTTTTATGGGGCAGACTTATTTAAAACTGTCTGAAAGAAAAACTGTATTAGTTGCTAGGGGCAGCTAAGATTTTTTTTTAGGCATTTTCATAAATCTACCCTATAGTCTAGATATAATTTTAGCCCTCAGATTATGTGTCCTGTGAGGAATTTTATTTTGGGATCTCCTTAAGAGATGTTCATACGGTACATACTAGCTGCAGTATCTGCAAGGCTCCTGCATCACAGATGCACACAAGTAAACTGTATCATTCCTTTGAATGGGAATAAACGATGTAGTCTAAGCGGTGCTGTTTTTTTCCAACCACAAGAGGGGGAAAAAGTCACTTTTTGACGCAGAGTCCATATATCATCTTGAACATGGATTTGTCCACTGATGAGGGATAAATTCATGACAGAAGAGCAAACCCTCAGCAGGAATACGCAGCTGAACTGCAGATTTCTGTCATTGTTTTAGAGGTGGAATCTGCACTGAAAAATCCGACACGGATTCTGCTGTATGAACATACGCTAACAGCAAGGGCTCAGTCACATGGTGCACATTTTCGGTCTGTGTGCTGTCCATATATTTTAAGGACAGTACTCTGATCCATTATAGCCAATTAGGCTATTTAGAAAGGCACTGTTCCACTCAGACTGATGGTCAATCTGAAAAAAAAATTTGCAGCAATGTCCCAAAGGCTTCAGACGGCACCTAGACGTGCATCCAAGTGCTGTCTGACGTGAATGGGCCCTGAGTAAAGTAGATGGTGGTGTAGCAGTAGAGCGGATATAAGGCATGCTGCAACGCCTTATTATGTAATAGGCGGGGAGATGACGTTTTAACATCAAATTGCTTCATTGCTATAGTAAAGAACATTTGGGATCCATTATTAAAGCACCAGAATCCGTCATGTCCCCAACAAGCACCATAAGCTAACTTTACCCGCCTGCCTTTCACATCTCCTAACACCATAAAATTATGGTGCCGTTAGGGAACATGGCAAGGATTCGGGTGAAGTATTTTTTTATACTCATCTTCTCCCTGGTTCCTGTTGTATCCTCTGCTGAAGATCTTCAATGGCACTGAAATCTGACTCTTCACAGTGCCATGTAGGCACTCTTCCATAGACTTGCATGAGAGAGTACGCGCAGGACAAGTCGGATTTTCAGTGGCGGGCACCACAGGCACCAGTCAGCGGGAAAGTCTAAAAAATAAATAAATACCACACAGCTATCTGCCACGTCACCTAACAGCACCATTACTTACTTTTCTCATATAACATTGTTGTCATTATGCCTGGTCCACATATTATCTACATACAATAATTAAATATTACCTTCATAATGTAACTGTATATTATTACCAATTTTATCGCTATACAATATCCAAATAATACCGCCACACCACGATCACTACCGATATCACTAAATATTGACCTAAAAATATCATACCACTGTACACCACAAAGGATACCTCTCAATAAAAAGAAGCTTTTATATGGGTAATATATTTCCTCCAACCGGTTCTAGATGTAGGGAGGCAGTTGTGGACCACTTCCATTGTTTATAGGCATGCCCCAAATATGCTCCTCCTGGCAACAAATACACACTTTTGCTAACACACATTCTGGACAATTCTGCTTTTGCACCAACACAGGCATGGGTTCTCTTTGGTCAGGGGGTTAATACGGGTCCCTCATGGCAGTAAAAAAAATTTGTTCAATATATCTGCCTCAGCACACAAGGCCATCTTACTAAACTGGCTGGCACCAAAGGCTATTCTTTTTAGAAAAACTTAGTTTTTTTTGTACAGAATAGATGGAGTTGAAGTTTCCCCATGCAACAATTTGACATATGGATGCAATTTATCTATATCCTTCCAGTCCATATCAGATTCCGGGTAAGCAGGTACCACGCCTATTTTAATAAATACAGTATTAGGCCCTTATAAGTACTGCCAGCGTTTGGGATTTGCCAACATTACGAGATTTTGAGCTGCAGCATACTAGGGGATTGAGAGATCTACAAATCCTCTCCCCAGATCTTCCTTTTCCCTTCTCCTACATGTTCATTATTGTAAGCAGAATATGAGGATCTTTGCATTTGAGGATTTTTTGGCCTCCATTGTACATCTTCCGCAGATTAAAATTTGACAGACTTAAACCCACCGTGACCTGGAAAATGGACTTATGCTAAAGAAATACATTTTTAATGATTTTGATTTTTTCGATTCAATATCAATTAGGCCAGTCTCACACGAGCGGATAGTAATTGCAGATTCTGTGAGCGATTGATCCATGGCAATATGCGGATCAATCGAATGCAGTGGATTACGCAGTTACGCTTAAATTAGCGGGTTGGAATAGTGTGATCCACTTGTGGAAAACAGAACGCAGCATGTTCTATTTTACCTTGGAATCCGTAACCATAGAGCCTATTGTGCTCCATGGTCGTGGATATATACCCGCAGCTCTAACACAATTACATTGTGTATAGGCTGTGGGGACCCACGTCATTGCTAAGCGACGGCGTGGAAAATATAAACAAACAAAAAAAAAAAAAAAAGGTGTACTGCACATGACCACCTGCGTGAGTACGCGGTCATATGCAATAGATTGCACGGGCCGTACGCAGGGTCGCAGCCGGTCTCACAGCTGGAATCCATTGCAGACCATTGCAAGCGGATTCAGCATACGACCCTGTAAGCCCAGCCTTATGTCCACGGGCAAATTAACATTTACAATCCGCAGCGTTTTTCCTGCACGCGGTTCCATGCATTAGACACCCGCAGGTGGTTAAATACCTGCGGATGTCATTTTTCCCTGCAGGCGCAGGTCCCGCGTGCAGGAAAAAATCCGGATATGCTCCATTTTAGTGCGGGTCTCCCGCGGGGACAGCTCCCGCAGGCTTCTATTTAAGCCTATGGAAGCCGTCCGGATCCACGGGAGACCCCCACCAGAATTAAACTCACCTGCTCCGGACGCTCTGGATCTTCCCTTCTTCGCGGCTTGATCTTCTCTCCATCGCACCCGGATCTTCTTTCTTCGGGCCGTTGGATGTGCCCGCAGCCGGCGTGCCGAGCACATCCGCCGAGCCGAAGAAAGAAGATCCGGCCGCGACGGAGAGATGATCAAGCCGCGAAGAAGGGAAGATCCGGAGCGTGCAGAGGGGTGAGTATGTTATTTTCAGCCCTCATGTCCGCGGGGCAGGAGGGACCCGCTACGGATTCTCCATGGAGAATCCGTAGTGGGCCTATTTTTTCCCGTGGACATGAGGCCTTAGGGTGCATTCAGACGACCGTATATCGGCTGGGTTTTCACGCCCAGCTGATATACGGTGTCTCTCTCTGCAGGGGGAGGAGGCTGGAAGAGCCAGGAGCAGTGCTCTGAGCTCCCGCCCCCTCTCCACCCCCTGCACTATTTTCAATGAGGAGAGGCGGGATGGGGCGGAGCTAATTCCCAGAACTTAGTGCAGAGGGGCGGGGAGGAGACAGAGAGGGGGTGGGAGCTCAGAGCACTGCTCCTGGCTCTTCCAGCCTCCTCCCCCTGCAGAGAGAGACGCTGTATATCGGCTGGGCGTGAAAACCCAGCTGATATACGGTCATCTGAATGCACCCTTAGTTTTTTCTTACTGTCTTTCACCCCCCCCTTTTTTTTCCCTTCTTTTCCTCTTAAGTCAAAGCCAAAGTCTCCTTCAAAAAGAAAAAGGTAAAGGTAATCATGTATAAACATCTGATTCGGTTTTTTTTGCCCCTCTTCAGTGCGCAGTAGATTGCTGGCTGGCTAAGAGGCCTATAGATGTGGGTCATACTGTACATGGACAAGGGGCAAAAATCTTGACACAGCTGCCTGTACAGTTATCTTTTGCTTCTGAAGGAAGGCCGCCTGCAAACAGCCGGGTCGGATCCTGCTGCGAGAATTCTTTCAGCGGGACCCAACCCGAGCCCCTGCAGGGACCAGTGCGGCTCTCAACTGCTCTCGCGGCTCCGGCTCTGTGATGTGACGGCTGCTGCTCAGCCGGTGCATGCGCAGAGCGGAGCCAGCGGCCGGGGAGTGACGTTTCTGTGCGGGGCTCTGCGAGACCTGCACAGAAATAGAGCATGCCGCGATTTGTTTTCCGCGCGAGATTTCGCGCGGACAAATCGCGGCTGTCTGCCTAGGATTGCGTTTTCTAACGCAATCCAACGGCAGCTTCCACGGTTGGAAATTCTGCGGGAAATCCAGCCGTGGAATTTCCATCTGTGTGCAGGAGGCCGAAGGTTTTGTTTTTTTTATCCCCAGTCATTTTACAAGGCCTTCCAGTAAGTCCGACTTTGACTTGTAGGTATGCTACCATCTAGTGGATGGCACCCTAAAGACATTTCACCATCTCCTTCTTGCAGATTATATTTTAGTACCACTAATCAAATCACTAGACTCGATTTAATCTAAACCTTTTCCTATAAAACATGGTTTACAAAGTTATACATTAACGGCTATATTTCTGAAGCATTTAGAATAGATTCCTATTAGAAGACCCATAATTTAGCAGCTCAAGAAGGGGGCGTAAAGAATGAACCCTCTGCATTGACTTCATGTCAAGTAGAAGACATGCTTTACAATGTAGTGCTCAGGGTCTGTGAACATGCAAAAAGGAACAGTTTCATTTTACAGACACTGCATGAAAAAAAAGACTATCCTGCTTGATATTTTAATTAGTAGCCTGCAATCCGCTCCTTGCATCTCAATGGAAAAGCACAAGACACTTTTGCCATTATAAAAAGTACCTGTCTGCTGAGTGCCTTCTGGTGCCATTCTACATTGTGCACATAAAGAAGATCTCTATGTTTTGCAGATCACAATAAACAATGAGATTAGCCAACGTGGAAGAGCAACATAAGTGTTGGCATCACAGGGGTTCTGTTGAGTTTAGATCCAGTCTTTTGTATGTGAAGAACAAGGACATAACTTCTTAGCCGTTTTATGGAAGTCGGCAATTCTTGAAAAAAAAAAAAATGCATTTTTTGGTGGTGAACAACTATCATAAATTATGACTATTCCTGACATGGACAGTATCAGAGCCTAAACAACATTAGTATTCTAACAAGTGTATGTGAGGTATCAAAGATAATTAACAATTATGATTTATGTCAACCCCAGCAGTTTTGGATAAGGACAAACAGAGCTCGTTCTATTCTAAAGGACTGTAGCTCCGGATATATCACAGATACTGACACGCTTTTGGTGTCATTTTAAAGCTGCGATTCTGGTCTTTAAAAGAACATCACAACCAAAGCCATTTAAAATTTACAGCTGTCACTTTAGGTTCAAGTAGCCAGCTCAAGGTTGACTCAGCCTTCCATCCTTCGAGGTCGGTAAAATGAGTACCCAGCTTGCTGGGGGGGGGGTAATAATGATTGAGGAAGGCAATGGCAAACCACCCTGCAAAAACAATCTGCCACGAAAACGTCACAATGTGACCTCACCTTAAGAGTCAGTCATGACTCTGTGCTTGCACCAGGGGACTTTACCTTACCATTTTAGTCAGTGTGTACAGAGCAAAGAGGGTGGGGAGGCCAGACCAGCAACAGCAGAGAAGATGTGCAATTTTCCTGTCTCTCTCCCTGTTCCAAGGAAGGAGGACATGAAATTTTTCCAATTTTAATGTGACTGAGAATTAAATCTACTTCACAAGTAATCAGGAAAAATTCAGCAAATAATCGTTTTCAAGTTCCGGCTTCCGATGAACCTCATATCCATATTCTTATAGATATTGTAAATTAAAGCAGCATTATTATGTAGTCAGACAAAAAAGAAAAATATCCATACTTCAACAGGGAGTGCGTGGACAACCAATGGGGAGTTATGTTACTGCCCATTCACTTATATTGTGCCTCTAATGACAAGCGTTAGCATGGTAAGGGAGGGCCTCAGACCTCCTCCTCCCAATAGAATCACTGCTGTGAAGTGGTAATCTGAAGGCAGCATCAGCGTTACTATGGGGTAAAGGATGGCAAGGCCGATTATAGCTCTTCAGCCCTGACATTACAACTGGACCAAACGCTTAAAGATGAAGCTAGAAAACCACATACATTGTATAGTACTTCTTGAATACAATGTTTTTATTGAAAACAATCCCATTTGCAACAGATAAATGATATAATGCATGTCTATAGCACCACGAACTGATTACCCTAATGTGGCTCATAACAGCCTGTGGTAGGGCAATGCACTGTAGAAGATGGCAAGGACAACTGTGGCAATGTGAAACTCCAACAACTCTTCTATAGAAATATTGGAATTGGTCTGCAGCAATGATGACGCTTTATTAGGGAAATTCAATTTATGCAACCGGTTACCTATTAAGATGGAGAGTAAAACTGTCTCTGTGCAGTAAGACACAGCGGAATAGTGATAAGCACACGTACGGATACAAAGTTAGATAAACATGGCATGCTGAGCGCAGCTAAAGGCTCATGGGCCCGGGTGCAAAAGTTATCGTGGCTCCCCAACTTCTCTTAACCCATCAACACAGAGGGGTAACTTGAAGCTTTTGGGCCCCAATGTAAATAAAACCTGTAACAGGGCCCCCAACTATAATGCTTTATTCATAGTACTGGGCTCCCTAAATGGAGAAGAGAGGCCTTATGGGCCCCTAAGGCTCCTGTGCCCGGGGGCAACCGCATCCCCTATAGTTACACCAGAGATGCTGAGGATTACAGTAAACGAGTAAAAAAAAACAAAACATATTTTTCGCTATATAAAGACACTTGAGGGTAAGACGCACCTAGGTTTTAGACCCGGAATACAGGAAATAATATTTTGCACTCCCTCGGGGACTTTAGGTGATAGCGCAGGGCAACAGAGGGCTACTATAACTCCTATCCTTTCTTGGTATGGCGGGAGGAAGCAGTTTGGTGGAGGAGAGGGAGAAGCAGCAGTTCCTGCGGGTGCTCACCACGAATCAGCAGTACATACGGGAGGCAGTGTATAGGAGAAAGAGAACTGCTCTCCTACCCTTCTGAGGAGTGGATCCGGCCGGACATGTGCGAGTCAACTTAAATTTTGGCACATCCGCTTTAGGGGAAGAAAAGTTCATCTTATAAAGCGAAATATACACAAAGTGAAATATACATATTGCCTACCTGATAAGCAGATGTACGTGCGATATTCTCCTTGTCCCCCTGTTGCTAGGAATGGAATTTTTTTCTTGGTCCTTCGTTTCACAAGTACAGCCCCCAGCATACGCTCATCTTGGGGAGAGAAGACCTCCTTGCTAATGGTGGCTTTAGCAGACATGGCGCATAAGATAAATGTGACGCTTCACCTAGAGGGTTTTAAGAAAGCGAAAGATCAGAATTCTGCAAACCAAAACTAATCTATGCATGGATGACAGGGAGCAGATGGAAATATGCTATAAATCATGGTATACAGGCCTATTACAATTCATATGCATGTGTTTACTATGTACCAAGACAAAAAGATATCAAATCTCAAAAAACTGAACAAAAACCGGATTAAAAAAAATCATACATCTGTGACCGTATTGTAAACCACATCTCCTTCTACCACTATATCCTTGCTGCAGCCACTCGCATTACAGTCCTCTTCTAAACTCTCCCTTCCACCATGTCTAATGAAGCTGCAGACAACAGACTAATTGCTATTCCCGCATGGCCGACCGTGACGTCAAATCCATTCTCTACTGCTTCTCCAGTACGGCTGCAAGTATATAAAGCTTCAGCTAGTCCCAAAGTAAGAGAAATTTAACAGCTGAAATGCCTGCCATAAAAATACAGTAGAAAACGCGGCACCCGGACTCTAAGATATGGGCTAGTATAACCTGTCCAGCAATGGTTTTAGTGACTCAACAAATGAAAATATAGAAAAAACTGAAATTATTTGTGGATGATCGACCCCACTCAGTCATCAGCATTCGAGATTTTTCATTCTGAGCGCTCTTTAAGAGTGATGATACTGCCAATCGCCGGAGGCAAAGGTCTCAATGAAGTCATTATTCTAGAGGACATACAATGATATCAATTGTATCCAATACAATCTGTGCCGCAACTCAGGACACCAAAAATAAGCAACATTCACAAGGCCATATTTTCAGGCCGTGTGCCGATTACGTATTCCATGGACAACACAAGGCCCCATAATAGCCTACGAGGATGAACAGGTTACAAAAACCCTGGACTCCAAAAAGTGCGAATAGATTGCTAAAGATTGTATAGAAAGTTATAACTTACTTGAGGAAGGGGTTCGCAGTCAAGAATCCTCAAGAATCTCAATTATCACACATTTTATCCAGGTTCCAACTTTTTTTTTCTGCAGAGTAGGTATTCCTCCAATGTTTATTTAAAGTAAATTTAAAATACTTTATACACAATCTTTAGCGATTTTCCATTCACACACTTCCAAGCGCTGAGTTTTTGTAACCCGTTTGTCCTGATTTGCGGCCGAGGTACGGGCGTACCCTGGAAATATCCTTGATGCTCTCCCATTTTTTGCAGTCACCGAGCGGGATTTAGTTGTGGCAGTGGACGGGCGCTACACTATCAGAAAGGCGAAGTAGAACCAGTGGTGCGGCGGCCTGTCCACACCAGGTGAGTCCTACCTTTTTTACGACACAA
This sequence comes from Eleutherodactylus coqui, assembly GCF_035609145.1. Lineage (NCBI taxonomy): Eukaryota > Metazoa > Chordata > Amphibia > Anura > Eleutherodactylidae > Eleutherodactylus > Eleutherodactylus coqui. Next base: position 199,339,581 of record NC_089842.1, on the reverse strand, counting down.
TTGCCTTTAATCACCTTCTCAAGGCGCTGTCCTAGTCTAACTTATGTATTAATGACTGTGTAGGGTCCGTGTAGATCGGACACCACACAGATGGGTGTTAGTAGGCTGTTCAAAGTGAGTTACGCCCAATTCCCCAGGCACAACCTGCATACGGCCGTGTGAATCTAGTCAATAAGGGCCATACCCCTTCGATATCAGCCTCCTGACGTATCCTTACATGCTTGGCTGAGCATTCATGTGTTTTATAGGGGAACACAGATCTAGTTCGGGCTCATCTCCAGGGAGAACAAAAAGATCAGGTGTTGAAATTTAACACGTCTAATTCTTCTTTCTCCGGACATCTGTTGGAAATGGGGTTTCATAGTATTTATGTGGACCTTAACCTTTTCCAATCCATTTATTTTTTCTCACCCATTCTCCCCAGCTCCAAGTAAACTGGAGCTGGGGAAAATGGGTGAGAAAAAATACATTTTCCCTGCACCCTCCTGAACTGACAGAGTTCAGGAGGGTGCAGGTGCTCACTGCACCGTGGAGGGACCTGCTTACCTGTCCGGCGTCTTCCGCATTCTCCTTCTGCCTCCCGGCTCGGCGATCATGTGACCGCTGGGGTCAGGTGGCACATGGCGGTCACATGATCGCCGGGCCGGGAGACAGAAGGAGAACGCGCAAGACGCCGATCAGGTAAGCAGGTCCCACAGTGCAGGCTCCCGGCTCGGAGTTCATGTGACCGCCGGGGGTCAGGTAACACCGGCGGTCACATGATCGCCGACCGGACGGAATCTCTATGCATTACAAAGCGCTAATTGAGCGCTATGTAATGTGTAAAGGAGAAGGCAGAAAGGGTAAAAAACCCTTTCTGCCTTCTCCTAGGGGGTCCTCGATGGGGACCAGTGCAGGAGTGTATCTGCACCCGATGTGTCTGCCGATCGGGTGCAGATGCACTCCTGCACTGCAGTGTCGGGCCTGCCCCGACATTGGAGCTGTGGAGGAAAATGATGATGTCGGGGCAGGCCCGACATTGGATTGGAAAGGGTTAAGGGCCCTTTTACACAAGCTGATAAATTGTTCAAATTCCCTTTTGCTTCTCAGTCAGTTTCTGCATGTATCGTTCCGTGTAAACAGGCAGTCGTTCACTTATGAATAACTGCCTGTTGACTGTCAATAGAGGCACGTGGGCCGGAACGATCCGCAGCTGCTCCGCCTCTATTCACGGACCCCGTTTGTGTGTAAAAGCACGGAAAGGATTGTTGCAGAGGCAACCTATCGGTTGTCCTGTGTAGAAGGCCCCCAAGACCAGAGCTTCAAGTCAACCAGAGATCACCATAAAATTCAGGCATTACTAAGACTTACGGCTGCAATTGTTTAGTTTTTGAAGAGTTGCTTGTTTTTTCTTTCCCGCAGGAAAATACAACTTTAGTCACCCCAATCAAACCCCTTTCAGATGGATGGGACAGATTTGAAAATCAGAAACATAGTATAATTTCGAGGTGGAAAAAAAAATCTGCATTAAGTGCATCAGAATTCAAAGCCTCCCCACATGGCCAATTAATTCAATCTGCTTTGGACTTTACATGCACAAATCCACACTTGAAAATTTGCAACAATTCCAGCAAGTTTGCGCTTACCCTAAAAGTGTGGCGCAGAGCAGCAGCTTTTCCCCCCCCAAGGTTAACAAGTACACCCCTATTTAAAAAAAAAAAAAAAAAAAAAGGTATTCATTACTGCAAACATGATCCTCTATTGACTACAGCTTTCAACTCATCTCATGAAACCTGTCAAACTTGCAATACATTTACATAATTAGGACAGACAATTTGGAATATTTCCTAATCAAGTTCTTTCCATATTTTAGCATAATGTATTGTAAGAGCAGGTAGGACCCCTGTACTTGTCTCTACAACAGGACGGTCACTGCGTGCTCTTCAGATGCTGCTCACTGATGACCACATCTATCTGCAGACACAATCTTCCCTTCGGCAGGAAACATTCATCAGCATCTGCAGGAGGGAAGGTTCCCAGCGCAGACTAGAAGCAGGACATCTGTTCCAGCAGCCACCTCCTGACACAGGTAATAACAAAAGGAGAATGCTGCAGATACACAGTGCGGCTGCTGAGCAGAGGGAGGAGGCACGGCAGCAAAAAAAAGCACAACAAAGTCATTTTCACGGTTTTCGCTTTATGAATAGCCTATTTATTCCAAAGTTGTTACACTTAAAGCATAAAGCACTTTAATACATTGTTGCAAGGAGCAAAAAAAGTGTAAATGCAACAGAGATAAAGAAAAAAAAACACCCCAAAGGGCTCCATTGTACATTTCTTTCAAGGGTTTTTCATAACTTTTTTTTCTTCTTTTTTTAAACTTATAACATTTTCTGCTGCTTTTCAAGTCCTATAGAGAAGCTTGTGAGAGAAAATAAGCAAGGCCGAGCGATTAAGGCAGGCTGCACACAAACGGGTTGGATTCTGCATAGAGCAGGATACAATTTTTGTAGCATCCGTGAGTGCGAAGGGAAAAAAACAAAATAAAATAAACTAAACTACATACATTTCAATACCTGTGTTTTTCCGCAGACAGCAATCACGGATTCTACAATTAGAATCAAATGTACTAAAAAATATCCCTGTGAGGCAAGGTTAAGGTGTTTTAAGGTAGGAGGGGGTGAGATATACACACTTGGGAGAGATTTACTAATGCTATCTAGTTATACTTTGCAAACAAACTAGGCAGTCTTAAAATGCGCCAGTTTATCCGATAATAAATCTGTTGAGTCTTTAGATTGTCAGGTCTAAAAGGCCCATTTAGACAACGATTATAGCTCAAAATTCACTCAAAAGCCTGCTACCGGGCGGCGGCTCCCGCAGCAGAGATCCGCCGCAGGATTTCGCAACACCCGTGGACAGGCAGCCTTAGACGGACCGCACGCTGTGTTCTGCCCGGGAAGCGCTGATAACAGCTGAATGCATTGTCTCAGCTGTCAGCCCCGTGGCAAAACAGGGAATGTATTCAGCAAACTGCAGGTGGTCTGTTCCAAAAATACAGCTCCTGGCAGCTCACAGGCTACTATTTGGTACTAATAGGCATTAATACCAAGTAGTAATTTTATGCAAAATGATTGCTCAAAAGCCATCCTTTGAGTGCTCATCTTTGTGTCTAAATGCACCCTAACTTTATATCGCCAATTAACCACCTAACCAGTGGTTAGCACTGCTGCCCTGCAGTGGTGCAGTCCCAGGTTCAAATCCCATCAGGGTCCGATTCAAAGCTAGAGCTCCAGCAATGTAAGGCAACACATCCGTCCTTTCAGATACAAGCAGAAAGCTGATATTTTCTGGCGATTTCTACTAAAAATCAGAATGGGATGATTCACACAATCGGACCAATTTTAAAGCGCCCAGTCGATCACGACGAACAACACTAATAGGGAGGTAGATGCATTCTAGGAGAACTGATATTGGCTGTAAAGAGAATACTGGATGAGTCGAATGATAGTAGGCAGATGATAGTGGTTGGAAGAGAAGATATTAGGGAGAGTGAGTAGTATATAAAAAAAAGGTATGGAAAATAAAGTGACTTTACAAAAGCTTTTCCTATTTTCTTCATTTTCAATGCAGAAAAATACACTGTTTGTGATAGATGTAACCTGCTATTTTTTATTTTACTTTTATAAGGGTAGTTGAGGAAGGGGCATCTAAATAATTTCTGCATGCCGTGTTTCTGTGAAAAAAAAAGGACCCTGTCTTATAAAGAGGCACTTTATAAGACAGGGTCTTTTTATACTTACCTAGCAGACTCGGTCCAGGTCCCTCCCGCTGCTCTCTGGAGCTCCGAAGCCCATCTTGCAGTCCTCGGCCACCCACAGAAGATTTTTTTCTGGTTAGAGGATTCATAAATCCAGACCCCAGGAAGCGCTCGCTCCACTTGGTTCACACAGAGCTGCATTGATTGGTTCTCAAGCGCTGCTCAGCCAATCAGAGCCATTGCTTCCTGGAGGTGGGACTACAAGAAGCGTGACGAAACTCAGGAGAGCAGTGGGAGGGACCTGGACCGAGGCTGCTAGGTAATGTATTCCTTTTAAGCAGGGGCTTATTTTCACGGTATGGCTTATAATTTAAGCCTCCCTGAAAATCCCCAAAAATCAGAGCAGGGCTTATTTTCACGGTAGTCTTATTTTCGAGGAAACAGGGTAGTACCAGCTAACCAAAGTCAGGCCCAGCCGACAGTTCTACAACAAGGTCTACATAAAACCTAAGAAGGTTTTCTTCCATTTAGGATCCTCTCCTTAGATTTACATTCGAAAGCGGAGATCTGCCTCAATGGCTATCCAGTATGTGTGAGGTCAGATGTGGAGACGTCTTTTTTGGTAGTCATCGCCTCCTACACTACACACGCATCTTCAACAGTAAGCAGCTGGCAAATATCTTCACGCTCAGAAAAGGATTTGCGCTGTTGACTGCCAGGACAAGGCGATATTTACAGAGCACAAAAAATGGAGTGTTTTCATCTGGATTGAATGTAGACATAATGTGGCCACCAACAACCACCACCTGCTACATTTCACGGTTATCTGAGCTCAACAAGGATTGCTACCCTTACTGCCGGGGCCATAAATCACCCATAAATGGCGGTAATAAATTATAAAAAGTTTCCCACAAGTGTATCGGCTGGTCAATGTATCTTCACTCTCAACCAGCTTACAGTGCGATTAGGGCCTACAGTTCGGGTCCTTCTAGATGAGCCGATTCTCGTTTGAACGAGCGGATGACGTCACCGCCTACTCGTCAGCAATCATGCAGCCCGTTTAGACAGGTAAATATCATAGTTAAAATGAGAATCATTCAGTTCCTGCGTAGGTGAATGAGAAGGACTGAATGAGCGCAGTTTAAACCGAATGATAAGTGAATGGACGAACGAAAAATGAACAACTATCATTCAGTTTCACTCGTTGAAACGATATTTTGAACAATAATCGTTCCGTCTAAAAACACCCTTACATGCAAGGCATTACAATGGTTGTTACCATTACTAGATAGTAAATTAGCAATCAATCCCTTATGGGAGAAGCTGCACGCACTTTTCCAGAAAGCCAAGCAGAAGTAGTCTATGGTCCCCGTCCTGGTGAAACATTCCAACTCCTGCATCATAACGATCCTGCTTATATAAGTAGTCTGTAACATTATAGCACATGCCATAGTATTACACATGACAACTCTTACTACAGTCACGTTCCTTGTCTGAATGCATTCCTGCTGCGTTAGCCGGGAAAAAGTTTACCGTTATGTCACGGACAAGGCGGCGTCATTTATTCTATTAGGGCTACATAGCAGAGGAAGAATGAATGCGACCAACGCTCAGGACATAAGCCGCGGTGACACGTAGATATTTGTGCTGAAGCAGCACAGCTCGCCCAGCAAGAAAAGTGAGATGAGCTGTAAAATGCTAATAGTGGTAATTAGGCAGGTAGAAGCTCGTATTAGCGTGCAGTACTCTGTGGGCAGATGTCGCTCGTTTATTCTGCAACAGTGGGTACGAGGAGTATGGCTCCAGCGTGGGCATAGCGAGGCAGGCAGAGACCAACTGGGACAATTAGAAGCAGAATTCTGTCACTTTGGTTAGAAATCAGAGGCGCCTAGAGTTTCCCCCATTACCAGAGGAGCTCACAGAGCCCTGACATAAAAGCATCCCATTCCATTAAATGGCATACGCTGAGTCTTAACTACTTTCTAAGAAACGGCTCCTATTGCCACAGACACATCCAATTATTTTAAGTCTTTTTCAGTTGACACCAAAAAGGTTAGCAATGCCCAGTTATGGCCTAACATTAGTACCTCTGCAAAGGCAAGTATATAGAAGACTGCATTTTCACACAGAATGTTTCGTGCATCGCGAGATGTGCAGAAATCGCACACAAAAAAAAAAAAAGACAAAAAAAACCTTCAATACAGTAATTTGCTTCTTGTCTCTTGCACCAATAGTGAAAGATAGGACATGCTGCGATTTTTTAAGTTTTATTTTGGGGTGATTATGTTCAAGAATGGCTCATTATTTCCCATGAGAGGTTGACAAAAATTTGCACATTACTCACATGCCATGCGATCTGCATGCGAGTCTAATGCTCCCCCCCCCCCGCCCATCAAAAGTACTGCAACAACATGCAGTTTTTTCACATACAACATGCAAAACACATCACAATCACATGTGTTACGATTGCGACGTCGGTCCAATTTTTTCAGACTGATATTGCACTCACCCATGTTTATACAGCCCAAGAAGATGTCCCTGCAACAGCGAGGGCCATCTACCCTATACCACGAAGAGAAGCAAGACTACTTAGATATATGGAAGCAACACATTATTCCAGATCCCCGAGCACCTTCATTCTAACAGCCTGACTGAGGTCTGTGCAAAGACCCTCTAAAGTATAACTTGCCGAGCTCATGCGGACATAATTTCACTGTGTATTATGCGTGCAATGAATTACATACGTAAACAAGAAAGCAGCATGTTCTATTCTACCCCAGTTTAACACACGTACAGCCCTATTGTTTTCTATGCGTGCGTTCGGAACACAGTACCCATGTAATGTTAATAAAAGAGTTTAAAGTAAAAAAACAAACAAAAAAACCCCAAAACACAGGAAGCCTGTGCATGCCAGCGTGCGTAAAATACGCTGTTCATGCGCATGCAAAAAAACATGACAGTATGCAAGGATATGCAATTCCCTGCATTGGTAAAACACGTCTTTTATACAGCATTTTGCCTTATGGACGTGCGATTCCGGCCTAGCGGGTGTTTGCACAGCTCTCTCTCTATATCTATATCCACACACTACTATAGCAAAAGTATCGACTGCACAACAGATGCACAATGCAAATCCGTAAGAACACTAGTGTACCTATAGTGGGGGCAGAGCTAGCAACTCAACTTCAAAGTGCAAGAAGCAAACAAAATGACCTATTTGTCATACCTTCCCAAAATAAAAACAAAATAATAAGTCTTTATTACATGTATGTAATAGTGCTGAGACAGACAATTAAAAATACAGACAGTCTAAAGCATTAAGCCAATGTGTCCGTTTAAGACACCTGTATTGCGGGTGGTCCCATATTCAGCCCCAAATGGCTATAGCCAAGCAAGCCTGCCTGGCTATCTTAGTAATATGAAAGTAGTGCAGGAATCCATCTTCATATAACGCATTCTAGCTATCATAGCAGAGTAATAACTTATGGACCAAACAAAAGCTCGTGAACTAAAAACATGAACATATTGCCTCCCCCCCAAAGGTAGCTATTGCACACTAATAGTATAGACCTATACATTTCTACAATACGGCAAGGCTGCATCCTATCATTAGTCCTTTTCAATCTGTACGATCTGTAAGAAATGATCATGAGGCGATGCAATTTGGACAAATTAGAAATCAGTGTCAAAAATCGGTGGCAGAAAGGTTAACAACCTGCGATATGCAGATGACACCACCCTGCTTGCAGAAAGTGAGAGGGACCTGGAATACCATATCAAACGAGTGCAAAAGAAAAGCGAACACATGGGACTGTACTTCAACAGCAAGAAAACAAAAGTCATGACCGCGGTAGACAACGGTACAGTGAACATCAAAATTAACAACGAAGCAGTCGAGTCGGACCAAGATTTCATCTTCCTTGGATCCAAAATAGATTGCAACAGACAATCTGGACCTGAGATCAAGAGACGGATTACACTTGGTAGGAATGCAATGCAGGGAATGGAAAAGATCTGGAAAAGCAAGGATATTAGCATTGCAGTGCAATGGTCCTTCCCATAACGACGTATGGTTGCGAAAGCTGGGCGCTCAGGAAAACAGGCAGAAGAAAAATTGATGCATTTGAACTCTGGTGCTGGAGGAGAATGCTACGGATACCGTGGACTGCGGACTGCCATGACAATGAACAAGGTAGTGTTAGATCGCGTCAAACCGAAAATATCACTAGAGGGCAAAATCATCAAACGGGATGCGCGCAAACTCACTGGAAACAGTACTGATGCTCTGCAAGGTCAGTGGGGAGAAAAGATCAGGACGACAAAGAACAAGATGACTAGATACAAATCAAGCCCACCACAAACATGTCCATCGCCGAACTGAAAGAAGTGGTGCAAGACAGGAATGCATGGAGAACATCAATCCATGGAGTGAGCAAAAGTTGGATGCGACTGAACGGAATGATCATTACTACAGAATATTTATACATTTTGGAAATAAATGATAACTCCCATCACAGAGTATAGAGAGGATTTTTCAGACTCGTGGCTTATGCTGTGTGTTCATACAGTCAAGAACACACGTACGAGCTCGCTGGGAACAACATTACTCACCAGTACAAGCTGTTACTCATTACATGTATACACAAACGTATGGAAATAGAATGAGCATCTGAAAAATGCAGACTGACAAAATTACTGGAAGCTTTTCAGATACTCCCTGCTCCAGCCCTATAGGACACGCTTCTTATAGGACTAACACAACACTTCCAGGACTTGGCACTCCGACTGAGTTGACTCATTATGCAGATTTGCTGATACAACTAAAATTCCCATGGATTAAGGACAAGGGCATAAAGGAAAAAGGGCATACCTTCAATTAAGGCACATCTAAATTTGGAAAGAAGGTCACAGACATTATATAAATATACACACATTTAGCTATAGCTTTAGTTAGATTAGAGCAGACTAAACTCTTCAAGGTAACGCATTGTATATGATAGCAACAGGTTGTAGAATAGAAGCTACCGTAATTAGACTGATATCTAGATTTGTGGGGATAATTTATTGACTTTGACCTTCCGCCTGAGCTTGGGAGTCCAGTGGGCGGTCCTATTCAGTGACTGACCGCTATACCTGCAGGTTCATACAGGGAAGGTTGTCCGTTTTTGAAAGGAACTATAACCTTTTTGATTTTAATCCCCTCTTCGTATAAGTTACAGTTATACTGAATATTTTTCCACAAAACTCTAGTTTGTTTTGGCAAATGGTACAATGTCAAAGTGAACAGTAAATAGGAATAACTTTAAATGATTTCATAGCTCTGCAAAACATGGCTGGGATTGAAAATTTTGCACTGTACTAAGTGGACGGAAACAGCCGAGCGTGGCTGCACTACGCCGTTCCACTGACTTCCATTTGCTTCTATGAAGTCGCCTTCGCACGGTCGACAAATTTGCACGAGATTGGTTCGTTGTAAGACACACAAATCACATACGACTATAAACCCCATTCTTTTGAATGGAGTCATCCACACGGACATGCTCTCTCTTTTTGCCTTCCTCGGAATGCACCCCCCATTCATTTCAATGATACCTTTAATGCATCGCACGGCTCTCGCATGCCATGCTTTGTCCATGTAAGGTTTCCCATTGAAATCAATGGGAAACACTTCCGATCTTCTATCACGCGCAAAACTTGCGCAAGAGAATCAGAATTTCACAGATGCGAGGCGTTTTTGTCTGAAAAATCACCTCACATCCGTGGGTAAGACGCAGGTTGCAGAGCGCGATATCGGGCTGTGCTTCTCAGTCTGATATTGTAGTCGTCTGCGTATAGATAGCCTAAGGATTCATGCACATGTAAAACGCTGCAGGTGTCCTATGTCTGTGTGATGCCGGCAGTACAGGGCAGTGCAGGCAGAGAGCCGTCAGAGACAGTGCACAACAGTGACTACACTGCGCTTGGCTCCGTATCTCACGCACGCAGCCATGGGCACTGTGACTTTTTTTTTTTTTAATTCCCTGCTCTGTTTCATAGCGGGGTTGAATATGTATCGCCGGCCATATGCAATGTATTGCGCATGGACAGCATTGCATACGCTACCCATAAGAGAGAATAGGGCTAACGCTGTGCGATACGCGGAGAAAAAGAGCAGTGTATATACGCCAATATGAATGAATCAATAAAAATCCATTTACTTTCATTGACTCCATTCCCTGCGTATCACATGACCGTACATCGCTTGCGTAATACACAATGAAAATACGGTCATCTGAATGAGCCCTAAGAGTTACGAAAACAGTGCAGCCTGTTCAGCAGTTTACTTAATTTCCGAATACAGACAACCACTGCATACGGGTGGGCTTAGAGTAGTGGGGGCCAGAAATGAAGACTGGTACAGACCCCACCTCTGCGACTCGCATCCGTCACTTTGATGGCATATCCTGTGTCCACACCATAAACCTCTAGATGGGAATAGCCCCTTTAAGGCCTCATGTCCACTCAAAAAATACAATCCGCGCAGAATCTGCCGCGGATTTGCTTTAAATGGTATTTAAATATAGCATGACGGCCGGCTACCATAGACTACAATGGAAGCCAGCCGCGCGTATTCCTGTGGCAAATAGGACATGCCGTGATTTATTTCACACTGTGGAATTCCACAGCATGAACATTGAGCTATTAGGTTCAATAGAATCGAATAGCTGCGGTGTAACACTCCGGCTGTGAGCATTAGCCCTTAGCCTGGGTTCACACGGGTCGGATTTCCAGCGGAACCCTCGCGGATTTGGCGCATCGAAAATCCGTAAGAACTCCGCTGGAAAGCCACAGCTGCGGGTTTTGGAGCGGCTTCGCCGCCATGCATTTCTACTGCGGCTATCTCTCCCCATAGAGAGAAGAGGGGCCGCTGCGAGGGGAGGAAAAAGAAAAAAAAAGGATTGACATGCTGCGTCTTTAATTTCTGCGCCGCATGGCAGTTTCTGCACGGTTCGGCCGCAATGGATTGGCTGCAGTGTGTGGATGAGATTTTTTGCAAAATCTCATCCACTTTGCTGGCCAATCCCGGGATTAGGAGCCGCGTGCGGAATTTCCGTGCGGACAATCTGCACAGAATTTCCACAGCCAATCCGTCCCATGTGAACCAGCCTAAGATCAGGACCATCTACTTTAAACAATTCTCACATCTACTTAAGTAACTATCACTTTAAATTATAATAATAGGGATGCATGGATTTAGAATTCCAACAAGACAATACATTTGTCCGGCAGATAAGTGACTAACAACGCAACTATTCTTCCAGCGTACACTACCTAATCCCTGAAAAACTCCGCCGCAGAGGCCAAAAACTCTGAATCCTCTTCCGTGTATTTACTTTTGTTGAGAAGCATCTTACTAACTGTAAAGAAACCATAAATTAGTGGCTAAACCTAAATGTACGGCGTTCTACACAGTTACTTAATACGACCCCTGATCTGGGGATATTCTTAAGTGAAAGGCATGTTCGCAGAGTCGTATGCAATTGTGGTCCGTGAAAAAGCACCATTTTCCGTGCGTGTGTACTTTTGGTGTGTATACACATTTTTTAAATCTGTGTTGCATCTTTACTCGCTGCATTTTTCACGCACTCAGAAGAAAAAATGCCATTTAAAATTGCTTCACAACCTTCCTGTCCTTGCTGGTTGTTGCTGACCAGGACATGTGACAGACAATAGAAGGTCATTGCTGTGGTTAGTGATTGGCTGAAGCTGTCACATGACCTGGTCAGCAGCAACCTGGAAGTACAGAGAGCTTGTGGGGAAAAGCCCTTTAATGAGACTACTATGTGTTAAAAGAATATATATGCAAATCATGCAAGAGATTACACATCATTATCCCTATAAGAGGAGGTAATAGTGGAAAAGATAATCTGCAGTCTCTCAATGGAGAAAGATATGAAAGAACCAATGCCACCCACCTTTAATTTTACCAATTCTTAGCCTGTTAAACAGGCCTGACAGGTCTGACTTCATGTGCTCTACTACTACTGATACTAATATACTACATTCCGTGTAAATTAGATTTAAAGGGAACCTGTCACGTCCCCCAACAGCACCATAAACTAAGTTACAGTGCTGTTAGGGGACGTGACAGGTAGCCGAGTGCTCCAGTGATCCGAGTCAGACTACTTTCAGAGTCCTGTGCGTGCGTTCTCCCATACAAGTCTATGGGGCAGTGTACACAAGGGACTTAGTTTATGGTGATGGGGGATGTGACAGGTTCCCTTTAACTTAAGTGCTATATCATATCCAGTTTCAGTATACATCTTTCCACATTCCCTTTTCAGTTATAAAAAAAAAAATAAAAAAAATCACTGCGGAAAAGCTGCCTGTCCAAAGAGCGAGATAATTTAGCGAGATCCGCGACGATAAATCACACGTGGAGCTCGTATGACACACTTTCTAAAGAATAACTGTGGAAAGCGCAGCCCGATGTCCACGAGCAGAGAATCATAGCGATTCTTTGCTCATGTAATTAAAATCGTTGCAAGCCGCAAGTCTCCGCGGTGAGCCTATCATTTCGATAAGCTCATCAGAGACCTTGCAGTGCTCCGCCCTCCCACCCCGCTGCGGAATATCATTGGCGATATTACGTCCCAGCCGTGGACAGGCAGCCCTAAAGTACACTTTGTTAAAAAAGTTAATCCGATAGTCCAACAAGCACAAGCTGCTCTAACGGTTTCGTTGTCCACCATCCAGAGAAAGGTGGTGCCATCGTCATAGGCCCGTGTGTCTGTCAGAACCATTTCCAGGCACTTTGGCACCATGAGACTTAGTAGTGGTACGAGGCACAATGACAGCTCAGCGATATGTTCAGGACATCCTGCAGCCACACGTGTTCCTCTCATGGCGGCTTCCAAGAGGCATTTTCCAGCAGGATAATGCTCGGCTGCACACACGAGGGGGTCACTGGAATGTCCCTACAACATTGTCACACTTCTGTGGCTGCCCAGTCACTAATAAAACATGTACAGGACCATCAGGGATGACAACTTTAACAGTGTAGGAGTTTCCACAATCCAGAGGCCAAGTTACAGAAAATGTGGACCAATATGCCGCAGGATACCATACTGAACCTGTATGCCTCCATACCCCCTATATCACATCTTGTATCCAAGCTAGAGACAGTACACCAAGGTACTGGAGCCTCCATGCCCGCCTGTATCACATCTTGTATCCAAGCTAGAGGTTGTACAGCAGGGTACTAGAGCTGCTAGGCCTGTCTATATCACATCTTGTATTGAAGCTAGAGGCGGTACAGCAGGGTACTAGAGCCTCCATGCCCGCCCGTATCACATCTTACATCCAAGCTAGAGGTGGTACAGCAGGGTACTAGAGCCTCCATGCCTGCCCGTATCACATCTTACATCCAAGCTAGAGGTGGTACAAACAGGGTACTAGAGCCTCCATGCCTGCCTGTATCACATCTTACATCCAAGCTAGAGGTGGTACAACAGGGTACTAGAGCCTCCATGCCTGCCTGTATCACATCTTACATCCAAGCTAGAGGTGGTACAACAGGGTACTAGAGCCTCCATGCCTGCCTGTATCACATCTTACATACAAGCTAGAGGTGGTACAACAGGGTACTAGAGCCTCCATGCCTGCCCGTATCACATCTTACATACAAGCTAGAGGTGGTACAGCAGGGTACTAGAGCCTCCATGCCTGCCTGTATCACATCTTACATCCAAGCTAGAGGTGGTACAACAGGGTACTAGAGCCTCCATGCCTGCCTGTATCACATCTTACATACAAGCTAGAGGTGGTACAACAGGGTACTAGAGCCTCCATGCCTGCCTGTATCACATCTTACATCCAAGCTAGAGGTGGTACAACAGGGTACTAGAGCCTCCATGCCTGCCTGTATCACATCTTACATCCAAGCTAGAGGTGGTACAACAGGGTACTAGAGCCTCCATGCCCGCCCGTATCACATCTTACATACAAGCTAGAGGTGGTACAGCAGGGTACTAGAGCCTCCCTACAAGACGTCACTTTTCCCCAATTAATGATCCTTTTGCTCTGATATTGTAATGACATATTAATGTTACAATCACACAGAGGAAGTTTAATCATATTCCGACAACTACTTCTGGGGGAGGGATTGTTGCTTGACAATTCAAAGAATAAACAGTGAATGAGGGGCAGCAGCACATGATAAAGATCTAGTAAAGTAGCTGTAATGCGATGAGCTGAATAATGTACAAGAATATTTAGAATAAAATGTTTTTTGTATGCCTTCAGTTTGGCATTACAGGGCTATTCCCACATTAGACATTTATGGCATCTCTACTCATTCTCCGCCTGGATGCAATGGCTGCCTCACTGGCCAGCACAGACGTCCGTGGGTTCTGCATCTATCAGACATTTATTGCTTCTCCTGTGGATAGACCATAAATGTCTAAAATGGGAACACAACAGTAAAATAACTTGACAGGTGCCAGATTAGCAAATGTTCAGGTTTTTTGGACAGCCCTAGACAAGTTTACAAACCATAACCGTACAGAACCTCCCCGGAGACAGACTAAGGCCGGCTGCACACGGCCGTGACGGCGTGACGTCACGGCGCCCCCCCATGAGACCCCAAACTTACCTGCGGATCCCGCGTCCTCGCTCCCGCATGACGCTTCCCCGCCCACCTCCGCCGCGTCATGTGGGCGGGGAAGCATTTCACGCTATCTTCCGCTGTGCTACAGCGGAAGATAGCGTGAACGGACGGCTTCCATTGACTGCAATGGAACACCCGCGTACACCCACAGCAAATAGAGCATGCCACGGGTGAGGACGGGAGATTTCACGGTGCGGAATTCCGCGGTGGAATTCCGCACCGTGAGCACTGAGCTATTAGGTTCAATAGAACCTAATAGCAGGGGGCAACGCAGCGGATTTCCGATGCAAATTACGCGGCGGAAATCTGTTCTTGGGAAGGAGGCCTAAGGTTGGAATCACATATTTAGTTCTGCATGGAGTCTTTGGTGCAGCTTTTTTTTTTTTAAAAAGTCAAAGCCAGGTGACAAAAAAGGGGATGTATAAGGCTGGGTTCACATCTGCGTTTCAACCTCTGCATTTACTTCCGATAAAATGCCAGGCAGCTGAGCAGAAAACAAAATAACCCCATTATTGTCAATAGGATCCATTCGGTGCTGTTAGGTTTCATCATAAAATGGACCCGTTCAGCCAGGGGATTCCCCCTTCCTGCTCCACAAAAAAGAACAGGAAAAAGGAATCTCCTACGCAGATGTGAAACCACCCCAAGAATGTGTTTCTACTTTAGGTTCAGCATATATACATCAAGAAAGTTCTTGACACATACACTGAGCATATTTCATAGGTCTACCATGCACTCGGCATACGTCAAAAGGAGCGGCCTTTGCCATAAGCTTGGCTGGTATGCCTTCTCCCTACACAGTGGAATACAGTAACACACTGCACAAAATATGTATATTTTTTAACAATAGGACACTATGGACAACACATACCATTATATGCCTGCACCATGAAACTCGGCCAGATATCGCTCTCGCCGAAGAGCGAATTCCCCGTGTTGGAGAATCGGCAAATGTTACCCATTATTTAGAGTGGTCAACCTCGCATGCCCCTTGCAATGCTTTTGCCGGCACATTGAAAACAATGGGTGATGCGTTCCAAGGAAGTGCCCAAAGATAGGACATGCCACGATTTTTTTGCAACACCGCGATGAAAAAAAAACAACAAACAAACATCTTATGTATATGACCCCACTCAAAAGAACGGGGTTCATATTGGTGTGAGAGCTGTGCATGTCATGTACTTCTCGGCTGTGTGAAAGCGGCCTTAAACAGAAGTAGGTTGATGGGTAAACAATTGATAAATGAGTGATGTGATCATTATCCGTCACCTGAAATTAAAATTTCATTTGACGAATGATCATTTTGGTTGAGATCATCCATTTTTATCAACTTTAGCCGAATGTGTATGAGCACCTTGAGTGCTTTCCACTCCAGACTTAAGCTCAAAAAGCAGCACCTAGATTTTTTTACCCGCAGTCGTTTTATCCGTTTCTGAACTTCCTGAATTCAGGACTACTTTATCGTACAATTCTATATATCAAAAGGAACCACCATACTACTGAAATCAGATGCAACATTATGGGGCTTCAGATAGCAATTAAAATGGTTGCAAAATTCAGTAAAAACATTCTTGCTGCTAAATATTTAAACTTGGAAGTTAATGACACCCAGATAATAGTTTTTTAGCCCGGAGCCTAACATTAAAACCATTTTTCAATCCCAGTGAATAAAAATTCTGAAGTTGTCCATGGCTATCAAGTAGCTAAATATTTAATGTAGCCATTACTTATTGTATCTGTCTCTGAGAAAGCTAGCTGAAAACTAATACAGCAGCCATGTTTCATTCAGCTTTCCCTGACTGTTGAATTGTGAATCAGCCTAGATGTGCAGCAACACAGACGTCCATACAAGCATATGAAATACATGTGCTTATGAGGCGTGAACAGAAGGGTATGAAGATGAAGCTGGAGGAGACCTTATAAAGTGCCAAACCGCATACCTGAAGATATCGCTTGAGGTCAAATTCCGTTCATAGTGATAATTTCCTGAAAGCTTTATTTACACATTGAAGATTCAGTTGAATCCTGGAGTGATCTTGAAGTATTAAACAAAAATCATCTTGATTCGGATATGTAAACTTCGGGGTGTTGGACATGGGTGGCAGAAGGTCCAGAAAAAAGCAGCAAGCTTTCTCTGAAGTGGTTAATACTACCAAAGAGTCCAAGGGATTACGTGACATACACGTCTGCTCTCAAGGAGTGTCCGGGAGGGCCGGTCAGGACTTCTGACAGCTGAGAGTCTATAATTGGGAGAGGCGAGTTAGGCGGGGTACACATCACATTCTTGTTGGGGAAAATCAGTTACAGAATAGAAAAAAGATCTTTTGTCCAAGAACGATCTGTGTTTGAAAAGAAAGTTCCCACAAATATCTTTCATCCATCGTACGGTGTAAATAAACACATTTGACCAACTTTGGCATCCAATATGGACTAAAATATGTATGGCTGCGTTGGCAAAACTGTATTTCACCAAACGATGGCTTGAACCTACTTCAGCCAAAAGATTGCTCCTGCTTCTATCTAGTTTATATGGTCACCCTTAAGCTGAGCTCACACGACTGAGCGTATCACGCAGCATTTTCCTGCTGTGGAGCTGGCCTATCGCTACGTATGGCAGTGAATTTGGACGGCGCGTGAGATACGCCGTTTATGCACAGTATTCCTGTTTTTTTTTGTTTAAACTTTCCGCTGGCGATTCGCAATGGCGCATATAAATGCCGCACCTACGCAATGTCATTGTGTATGTACAGCATTAAATACGCGCCCATGGAGAGCAATGGGCTCTATCCCATGTAATACGCGGTAAAATAAACATGGTGCGTCCTTCTTGTGCGCGTTTTACACACAATGAATGGATCAATGAAAATCAATATTCTTTCATTGACTATTTGTCGTTGTGAAATAACTCTGGTGTGAACCCGGCCTTGGGGCGAGTTCATGAGTGCAGGTTATGTTCAAGTTTTTTATGGCCAAAACCGGGTGAGGATCATAAAAGGAGAGAAACAAAGGATGGATATAACCTCTCTGTATTGCATTCACTCACGGTTATGGCTTATAAAAACCACCATTAAAAAAAATGTAAACAACCCTGAACAAAACCTGCATTTGTGAACGTACCGTAAGGCTGCCATTAGCGCTCCTCTAACAGTGCTAATTGTTGGGCCACATAGGCGCTTGCAGGTTCAGCCCGGCAACTGTCGGGAAAACACTAGCATTACAGGCAGCCTTAGATCATCTCTTTGACCAGACATCATAAGCAACTACTCTTCTTCGTATGTTGATCCAATCCGATCGCCTCTTGGGATCAGCAAAGATTTTTTTCCTCTTTTACGGCAGACATCCTCTGTTTAGAAATTACATTTCACTCTTTTCTTAAAAGCCTCTATATAATTATGAGGTTTGTACTGTGTTATTAGAAAACACACGCTGTACAGGATGTAAGAGGTGGGAATGGTTCAGTGAAACAATAGCTTTTGATAGATGATTCCACAGAAGAAACAGGACAAGCTGACCTCTCTCATATGTATGCCACATGGAATCATTGTCAAACCGCAGACCTGTAGGGTGGAGTGCGGCACCTTCTGCCATTTTCCACTTACCGGTAGGCTTTCTGACCATTTCCTGTAAAAAGAACCATAAATGGTAATTTTATAATAATGATGATAACAGCAGGAGATCTTCGCTGAGCCCAATATCCAACGTCGTCACAGGCTGCCCTATAGCAGGAGGTCTTGACTTTAACATACAAGTATAGGCTATTAGACACTCTTTAGCTAA
This sequence comes from Eleutherodactylus coqui, assembly GCF_035609145.1. Lineage (NCBI taxonomy): Eukaryota > Metazoa > Chordata > Amphibia > Anura > Eleutherodactylidae > Eleutherodactylus > Eleutherodactylus coqui. The sequence goes on along the minus strand of NC_089842.1, from coordinate 199,321,417 downwards.
TAGCTGTACAGAAAGCTTCTGTTACATATGCCGGTCGCAGCAGACTCGGACCAAGTGTATTGTAGATCCTGACGGTACCGTTGTGTGGAAGCAGCATGTACTGTACTTGTATGCAAATGTTCTGGCTACCCCTACTTTCACACTTTGGGTTTAGATCCTGCGCCGCTTTCTGTCTTAGGGTGTTTGTCTTCTATGCAAAAACCTGCATAGCAGCAGAAAGCTGGACGGAACCACAGGGTGTAACTTGTGAGGAGACCTCTTTGGTCTCCGATTAATAAGGTTTCCATCCCCAGCAATTTTTTTTTTGCTTTTTAGCTGGACAGTAAGCCAGCAGGGCCGAGGCTTTTTATCCGTAGAAGACAGAAACTTGAGACGGAGAAACAGTGCAGGATGTAAAATTAAGGCCGCCTGCAGACGAGTGGGTCGGATCCGGTGGCGAGGATCCTTGCCGCGGGACCCGACCCGAGCACCTGCAGGGACGAGCGCGTACTCACCCGCGCCCGGCAGCCCCGGCTCTTTCATGTGCCGGCGCAGACTAGAGCCGGCGGCCGGGTGAGTGAGTGACATTTCTGTGCGGGGCTCTGCGAGCTCCGCACAGAAATAGCACATGCCGCGGTTTGTTTGCCGCGCAAGATTTCGCGCGGCCGTCTGCATAGGATTGCATTTGTTAACACAATCCTATGCAGGCTTTGAGCGGCGGAAATCCCACTGCGGGATTAGCGCCCGTGTGCAGGCGGCCTAAATGTGGAAGTTACCTTAGGGTTTTTGCTCATACACTAAAAATTTTCCCTGAGGACTGGAGGTGGGGAACACTGCTATATTCTATGGCCAGCTGCACATGACCAGGTTGGATTCCGCCTTGTGGGAGCCCGCAGCGGAATCCGACCGTGCCCATCCGGCATTGGCACGTACCTGACATTCTTCTCTTTTTTCTGTACTGCGGATACTCTGCACGGCGAGCAGTCAGACATGCGCAGTACAGTTTTTGTTTTAAATCCCTGCTTTTCCCACCTCATTGCTAGGTGATGACGTGAAATCCATGACCTTTTCCCAATGTCACTGCAGAAGGGCCGCGGGTAAGACGGCTTCCATTGATTTCAATGGAAGCAGTCACTGCAGAATCCACACTAACATAGAGCATGCTGCGATTTTTTCTCTGCAAGTGGAAAGTCGCAATTGATTTCCACTTGTGTAAAGTAAAGAAAAGCTTTTCCATAGCATGCTATGGGCGGTATTTGCTGCGAATTTCGGATGCGGCCACCCGCTCCAGATTCTGCAATGCAAATCAGTCCGTGTGCAGCTGGCTAAATGCTGTGGATTTTCTGCAGCAAATGCCACAGCATTCACTGTACATTTGATGCATATGTCAAAAGTATCCACAGGCCATTATTCACCCAACACTGTATACTTTCAGCTGTCATTTAGCCGGTATATGTTGGCGATACCAGTTTTACGGTGCAATCACGGTTCACCCTTCTGCTGTGCCACTTGAAAAATTATTTTTGCATGTATTGACTGCATCTGGACTCACTAAATGTTTCCTAAAGGATACAATGGAGGGGATTAATACCGGGTGCCAGTCTCTTCACCAGGGCAGTGAGCAACATATTCATTCAAGGGAACCTGTCACCAGGTTCATGCTGCCTGGACCAAGGGCAGCATAAACCCAGGACAGGCATGCCTATTGCCCCCGTTTATTGTGTTAAGCAGAAGTGCTTCAGTATAAACAAACCTTAACCCTTTCCAATCCACTGTCTGACCTGTAAGGACATTATGATTTAAGGCTGTACAGCTCTGATGTTGGAAGACATCCGTCGGGGTTCTCTTACTGTATATTGCCAGCCTCTCTGCTGTCGGAGCCTATCCAACGTGTCACCTCATGCAGTACTGACTTTAGCCAACATATAGCGCTGTTGTATAATGGCAGAAAAAGAGTAAGCCCCCTTGGAAAACCAGGATACAAATTGGATTGGAAAGGGTTAAGGCTGGGTTTTTACGGGACGGAAATCTCACAGTTTAGCCCCACCAAAAAACTGCGAGATCTCCGCGTGGTAAGCACAACTTCAAAACCTGCACCTGCATCTCTGCTGCGGTCATCTCTCCCCATAGAGAGGAGAGAGGCTGCTGCAGAAATAAAAAAAAACAGTTGACATGCCGCGTCATTGTTTCCCGCGCGGCATGTCAGTTTCAGTGCGGCTTTGCCGCAGCATGCGGACGAGGTATTTGCAAAATCCTGTCCACTGTGCTGGTTAGTCTTGGAATTTGGAGCCGCAGGTGGAATTGCAATGTAGACATTTTGCATGGAAATTCTGCAGCAATTCCGTCCCGTGTGAACTCAGCCTAAAAGTTTGACTGGAAACAGAGCTCTGAGCCTGATTTGGAGTGCTGTTCCAAGTCAAACTTTAAAGCATGTTTTTGCTGAAACATGGTAATGTTTCAGGCCACCACATACACGGGGGCAATAGGCATATCTGTCCCGGGTTCATGCTAGCTGTTCCATTTAACACGCCTTGTTAAAATCAGACCCGGCATCGTTGTCTGATACATTACTTTTCTAGCTAGAAAAGTGTTGAGACCTTGAGTACGCGAGTTGTGCCTGACGCAGCTCCGCGTCCGCACCCACTTTTTTTCAATTCCTTTGTTTTTGTCAGGGAAAGTGGTGCGGGAGCTATATAAAATTAACATTTTATCCAAGGACCATATGTGTTGATCTGTTTACACTAGAAAACTGTCTTGCTATTGAACAGGCCTGAATCCTCACGGTTGTCAGACGCTCTAAAGGAACACATGATTTGGCCCGTCCGGTTGTGCAATAAAACTGTTACGTCTACTCAAGCTTCCCACAAATTTTCCTCTAATATGGCATTTTGAAGGCATTTACTCAGATTTAGATTTAACCTTCCAGCAGTTTAAAAGCTTGCACTGACCTGCAGGAAAAGGGAATTACAGTTTTGAATGAACACAGCTCATTCTATCAGGGCTACTGACATGCTTCTTGGCTTTAAAAGGATACCAAAGGCATGTCAGTAGCCCTTACAGATCCGGAGCTTCAGATGTTTGAGTTGTAGTTGTCAGTTTTCAGTTAGTGTGTACAGAGTAGAGAGGGAGGAGGAGGAGCTGCTGCAGCAGAGAAGATCCGGGACTCTCCTTGTGTCTCCCTCTATCCCAGGGAAGGGGTGGCATGTATTTTTTTTTACCTTTTATTACCCAGCTCTTCCCCATCAATCACAGAAAAAAAATCGTTCTCCGATTGTCCCATATGGGGTTTTTCGTTCCTACAACCCAACCAATGCTACAGTTACTGCTGCTCTTGCCATCTAGAACACTTAAAAAAAGGCTAAGAACTCACCCCCCCCCCCCCTTCAAAACACACACACACAGCTTTACATGTTGGAAAAAAAAAATCAAAACTGCACATAATTGGTTTGACTACATCCATAACAACCTATATAATATTACACTTATCCAGCATGGTAAAATCCGCACTGCCCACCCTCCCCAAAAAAAAGGCAGTTTTCGGTTAATCTCACTTTCTTAAGGACTCATGCCCACGACCATATGCATAAAACACGGCAGGTCTCCTGCAGCATTTTACACATTGCAGCCCATACACTCTGTATGGGCCGCGTATGGCACTGCGCATGCCTGTGAATCACTCATCACGGACATGTACAGTATGATTTATTTTTTAGAATTCCCACTCTGAACAGAAGTGCTGCCCGTATGCAATGTATTGCGTAGGGACAGCATATCATACGCTGACCATAGAATGCATTCACTGTTCACACGCCGGTGTGCATGGAAGTATGAGAGTCCATTGACCCCATTTACCGCATATGAAAACACGGTCGCGGAAATTAGCCCTAAAGCCTGGTTTAGACAACGATTATCGCTCAAAAAATGTTTTAAGCGATTTTTGAGCGATAATCATTGTGTTCTTTACAGCGTAAGGTGAGCGCTCAAATGTTGAGCGATCACCTTGCGCTCTGAACGGGGTATACAGAAGATAAGCGGTGCCGCTCATCTTGTGCATCCAGCTGTTCACTGCTTGGAGCACCCGGCTGTAATACGGCTTAACGAAAACTGCACAATGTCAGTGCAGTTAGACAACGATTATCGCTCAAAAGACGGCTTGGAGCGATTTCTGAGCGAAAATCGGTGTCTAAAAGGGCCTTAAAACAGGAATAAAAAATAAATTAAAAGATTGCATGTACTTCAAAATGGTACCAATAAAAAAAAAAAAAAAAAAAAAAAAAAAAACACACCACAAGTTGTCCCACAAAAAAAAACCAAACAAAAAAACCCGGCCCTGATACAATTCTGGCGACTGAAGAATAAGTATTCTCTGGTCCTGGATTGTGGTGCCACACTTAGGCCTCATGTCCACGGGGAAAATCAGGCCCGCTACGGATTCTCCATGAAGAATCTGCAGCGGGTCCCTCCTGCCCCGCGGACATGAGCGCTGAAAATAGGAATTTAAAAGAATTAACTCACCTGCAGCGGACCGGGAAGGTCTTCTCTTCCTCACGGCCGGATCTTATTTTTCGGCCGGCGGATGAACTCGTCACGCCGGCGGCACGTCGCCGACACGTCGCCAACGTGCCGCGCGCATGTGCCGGGCACATCCGCCGAGCCGAAGCAAGAAAGATCCGGCCGTGAGGAAGAGAAGACCTTCCCGGTCCGCTCCGGATGGGTAAAAACTTTTAAATTCCTATTTTAGGTCTCCCGCGGATCCGGACGGCTTCCATAGGCTTCAATAGAAGCCCGCGGGAGCCGTCCCCGCGGGAGACCCGCACGACAATGGAGCATGGTCCAGATTTTTTCATGCTCCATTTTTTTTAAAATCCCTTTTATTGACCATCCGCGGGTATTTATCTACCCGCGGGTGGTCAATGCATCCCTATGGGGTGGGGATCCGCGCGGGAGAAGAGTTAAAATCCGCTGCGGATTTTAATTCTTCTTTTGCCCGTGGACATGAGGCCTAAGTCTTTTGGTAAAAAAAAAATGGTTTATTCTTGTGCAATCGTAGTAAAACAGAACACAACATCTATACATTTGGCGCTGTCATAATCATACTACCCCGTAGAATAAAGGTAACAATATTTATTCCACACTCATTTTTTCCCTTGCCCCCAGCAAAAAATAATTAGAAGTTCTGCAATACATTGTACCCGAAATTGGTTTCTATAAAAATTAGACCGCGTCTGGTAAAATAAAGAGGCGTCATCCAGCTACAGTGACAAGAAATAGGGAAAATTATCACCACTGGAACACAAAAGGGGACGCGACTTACTGGCTCTTAAGGCTAAAATTAATATGTCACTAATGCCCGGCTCATACGACTAGATGCGTAAAACCTGTGTGAGTCGCGCAGGGTTTTACCGCTGTGGTGCCGGCCTTTCGCCGCGTATGGCAGCGATATTGTACTGCGCATAACAGCGTTTCCCATGCACGCTGTCTCAGTGGTACGTAATTGTGTATGGGCAGTGTTGATTACGCAGCCATAGAGAACAAAATAAATCATGCTGCGTTCTTTTTTGTGCTCACATATTACGCAATGCATGCGCGCAAATGTGAGCAAAACAGCATAAGGCAATGTATTTGCTTGCGATTGCTGTAAATTTATGCTGGTGGGAGCCGGGCCTAAAGAGTTAAAAATGCACTTGAGGCGACTGAGTTCAGCGCTAAATATATCTACATTACACTTAAATTCAAAGTCTAGAGTAAAAAAGTGACATTTTTTGGAGGGCTTTTCCAATTTACCATGATTTGGGGGGGGGGGGGGGGGGGCGTATTATGAGTTTTGTGTTTGGCCTGTGTATCATAAGAGGGTCATGTAGTCATGTCCCTTATACAATGTCTCTTGCAAGGATAACAGATATCGTACCTTCAGGCCACTCTCACATATGCCCTTTTTACCTCGGCGCTTTGAACGCTGCGCTAATCGCGGTACAACGCTCCCAGTGACTTCAATGGGGCCTTGCAGACCAGCGCTTGAAAGCGCCGCAATTTTCAAGCATTATATGCTCCAATTTGGCGCATTTTTAACGCACCCATCCCCCACCAGAAAAATGTGGTGCGTTAAATCCCGCTTAACAATAAACTGCTGGTAAAAATCACGGTAAAACACGGCAATCAAAAGCGCCGTTTTTTACTGATGCCGTGGAGGAGAATGGCCTAATACAACGAAACTGGTCTTGCAACAAGTTTGCCGGATTCTCTGTCACAAAGGCTTTAGGATTAGAGATGAGCGAGCCTACTCGGCCACACCCCTTTTTCGCCCGAATACCGCAATTTTCGAGTACTTCCGTACTCGGGCGAAAAGATTCGGGGGGCACCGTGGGTGAGTGGGGGGGAGAGGGAGAGAGAGAGGGCCCCCCCCTGTTCCCCGCTGCTACCCCCCGCGCCGCCACGCCTCCCCCCGAATCTTTTTACCCGAGTACAGAAGTACTGGAAAATCGCGGTGTAATTACTCGAAACGAGTAGGTTCGCTCATCTCTATTTAGGATCTTACAGATTCCAGCAACCTACCTACTCAAGGAGCTGTGAACAAAAATGGCGGCTGCCCTGATGACAAACTGCTTTACCGAAATATTATCTGCCCAGTAATAAAAATGTTAACGTTCAAGCTCAAAAGCATTAACAAGGTAATTCCGCACCATGTACAAAACAATTGGTTAGATGCTATAGTTTAGATATTAGAGCCGGTCTCACATGACCATGCTTGCCAGTGTGCCGCCAGTCCCCATACACTATATTGGCGTGTATGCGCACGTACCACACGCCAAGATGGTGCATGCCGTGATGTATTTTGCGGGGCTCATGTGAGCGGCACAATTAAAGTGTATGGGAGGCTGCTACTTCGTATTACACACGCAAAAACTGTATGGGCAATATGCAATGAGTGTACGGTCGTGAGAGCCGTAAAGCAGCTTCTGCCGCGTGATGGGCCCCTCTGCAAAGAAGCTGCAGGAATGAGCTAAGAAAGTCCCACAACTGAACATAGGAAAGTCCCAGAGTCAACATAAGAACAAAGTCCTACGTTGTGTGACCCGATCCGGCCACGGCGCAATCATTCTTTAATATTTGCAGTTATAACTAGTGTGTGGCATAACGCCATCGCTCAATTGTCAAAGGTAATGACTGAACATAATGCAGAACATTTACACAGACTTCTATCGGAGCTGAAAAGTAGTAAATAAAGTTTAACGTAGCAGATCCATTTACTCTGCGGGGAGATAAGCTTCTGCCCCCGCTGTCTCCCACTCCAAGAATTCCAAAGTATGTCGAAAACAGATCTTACGCAGGCTTAACCTGCCCAGAAACATAGAGAGATCAGGTGGCATTCGGCCAAGCGCTCATACAAATGGTAGAGTCAACCGGCCGACAGAAGAAGCTACCTTTTTGTACAGCTTTAAGGAGAACATTCATCATGCTCACGGTAGAATAGCAAATGACTGGCCGGGAACAACAAGCAACATGAATATCAGACAGCGGACAAGAAAAAGCAAGCAAACTGTCTGAATTAAGTCAATGGTGTGGCAATCACTGAAATTTATGTAAATTGTGCCCGTCGCATTCTATATTTCACGCAACCTCCTCAGAACAGTAACATAGTATGTACGGACGAGAAAGTCAAATGTCCATCCAGTTCAGCCTATTAACCTCCAATGTTGATCCAGAGGAAGGCAAAAAAACAAAAAAAAACAAACTGAGGTAAAAGCCAATTTTCCCATTTAATGATTCCAGACAGCCAAAGATGCCAATTCAGACCATTTTTTGCCAACTAATGGCATTTTTTGGTGACACATTGACCTATGGCAGACACCTGTTGAAAAGTTGATCTGCTGTATTGACTTTTTTCAGTTGTTGATGACAGATCTGCATCTCATCAATGGATACCCAGACTGGACCACAGATGAAGGCAGAGAATCATTGGTGATCTGTCATTTTACCTCCCAGCATTCTAGTCCAGGATGCGAACCTTCACAGGCCAACCATGAACAACAGGCTGTTCATAAAAACACGGTCCGAGATGACTCATGTGTGGCCCACTTTAGAGACACATCTTTTCCTTAAAGGTTTTTAAATTGATGATATATCCTCAGAATAAGCCATATCTGATTGGTGGGGGTCCGACTCCTAGGAACTCGGCCAATCAGCTGATTGAAAGGGGCATAAAACTCATACGTATTGCGCCATTCAACCAGCTAATCAACTAGGACCCTGAGCCTCAACCCCCATCGATTAGATATTGATTCCTATCCTGAAGATAGGCCATCAATGTGAAAAACCTGGATAACCTCTTAATGATCATGCCCTCCAACCGGCGGGATGGGCCACATACTTTCACAGCCATATCCCAATTGTTTTCACAAAACAATTATGTGCTAACCATATTGAAAATCTATCAATCACGAGGCCATGAGGATCATACGTGCAACACGGCCAACAAACAACGAGATTGGCTGCACTTTTGGTATCAATATGATGGGTGGAAACCAAGTAAAATCCTACCATCAGTTTGTAAAGCCGAGAGCACACACCTGTCCGCAGGTCTGAGGGGGCGAGCCCGGACGGGACAGAGCACACCTGTCCGCAGGTCTGAGGGGGCGAGCCCGGACGGGACAGAGCACACCTGTCCGCAGCACGAGGGGGCCGTCGCGACAGAGCACACCTGTCCGCAGCACGAGGGGGCCGTCGCGACAGAGCACACCTGTCCGCAGGACTGAGGGGGCGAGCCTGGATGGGACAGAGCACACCTGTCCCCAGGACTAGGAGGCCGTTGGGACAGCGCACACCTGTCCCCAGGACTGAGGGGCCGAGCCTGGATGGGACAGAGCACACCTGTCCCCAGGACTAGGAGGCCGTTGGGACAGCGCACACCTGTCCGCAGGACTTAGGGGCCGTCTGGAAGGGAGAGAGCACACCGGTCCGCAAGTCTGAGGGGGCCGTCGGGACAGAGCACACATATCCGCAAGACTGAGGGGGCGAGCCCAGACGGGACAGAGCACACCTGTCCGCAGGAGGAGGGGGTCGTCGGGACGTGAGAGAGCACACCTGTCCGCATGACTAGGGGCAGTGGAAGCGTTACAGTGTGTCCGTTCTGTCTCCCTGACACTATAGGACACTGATATATAAACCAGCATTCCCTGGGACCCGGCTCTGGCTGCGGGCACCGACATGATTAGCAGCATGGAGCCGCACTGCTATCCCGCCGAGTTGCAAGAGGTGTGGCACGGCACAGCTGTACCGGGGAGACTCCACCAGCTGTAGGTGTTGGGCTGCACTCACCGTCTGCCGTAGAGCTCCCGGCACCGCGGAGGCTCCGGTGTAGTGTTGCTCGTGTGGCCGCCGCCGCTCTCTGGTCCCGGGCTGCACTATGTTCTGCGGAGCACCGTCCTGCCTCTGTCTGCTGCAAAACTGGGGGCTCTCACACGTGACCGCAGTCAGCCAATCAGTGTCCGGAGATCGGGCGCTCAGGGAGAGGGAACGGCATGAGGAGAGAGCGGAGAGTGAGGGACTGACGGACGGACGCGGGGATACAGGGACGGGGAGGAGTGTCGGCCGGCAACTTGTATGTAATGTCAGCCGGCCCACTGCCGCACATGTGTGTGAGGGACACGGCCGCCGGACATTCCGTACACTGTACGTACTGTTCTGTCAGTGAGCCACAGGAGAGCGGGAAGCCTCTGAGTGCCGGAGAGCTGACGTGTGCTCCCCAGCACCGAGGACAATGAGGAGCTTATGGGCTAGTTAATGTAAGCATTCCCTGGCCGCTGAGCCATATAGTAGGACTGTGAGGGAGCACACGTTACACACTGTGCCCAGAAGATGGGACAATGCCTCTGCAGCGCCACCTATTGGATGGCAGTATTCCTGCAAGTCAGTGTCCGACCCTTTATTTTATTTCATTTTTGGGGGGGGGGGGGGGGGGGGGGATGATTCCTTCCCGGCTCCATAACGGCAGTCAGAGTATTCCCTGGATCAACCTTTGAAAGTTCCTGCCTGACTCCAAGACCCGGATGATCAACAACCCCACTGGTCACCTAATGTTTATATCCTGTAATATCATAGCACTCTAGAAAGACATCTAGTCCCCTCTTAAACTCCTCTATGGATTTTGCCATCACCATATCCTCAGGCAGAGAGTTCCACAGTCTCACTGCTCTTACAGTAAAGAATCCCTTTCTATGTTGGTGATGAAACCTGCTTTCTTCTAGACGTAGCAGATGCCCTCTTGTTACCGTTGCAGTCCTGGGTATAACCAGATCCTGGGAGAGATCCTTGTATTGTCCCCTCATGTACTTATACATAGTTATTTGATCACCTCTTAGCCGTCTTTTTTCTAGAGTAAATAATCCCAATTTGGATAGCCTCTCTGGGTATTCCAGTCCCGTCATTCCATGTATTAGTTTAGTTGCCCTTCTTTGAATCCCCTCAAGCACTGTGACATCTTTCCTGAGCACCGGTGACCAGAACTGTACGCAGTATTCCATGTGGGGCCTGACAAGTGCCTTATATAGTGGGTTTAGGACAGCGCTCCAAGAATGTGTACACACGTATTATATGTGGGGATGTTACAGTGTGGAAAACGCAAAAGGAGGGGCGTACCTGGTGTGAGCCACCCGTCAGAAAAGACCGCTAGTCTCTGTTCTCCCTTATTGTATTGCGGCACTAGTCCACTTCACCACCTAATAATCCATGTAGCACTCCGTAGATGCAGGGAGAGCATCAAGGGTAAGCCCAGGGCACACCGGTACCTCCGTCATAAAATACCAGGAGAACAAAGTGTAAAAGAACCCACCGCTCCAGGTGTGTGAGAGGGTGCTCGCAAAAAGGCAAGAAAGACACCTAAATTACAGGCCTCATTGCACACTTGTGCAGAAAAGAAATTGAATGGAAAATGAGTAAAAAAGGTTATTTTTTAATGCGTTTTGTACATTATTTCTTTTTTTTTACACTATGTATAATATATTTTAAAACTTAAAATTTTTTTTGAGAGCAGGGAGTAAAAATTCATCAATTCTGCCATTGTTTTTTTTTTTACAGCGTCAATCATATTACATAAGTGACAATGCATTTTTTTCTGTGGGTCGGTACAATTACGATACCAAAAACAATTTTTAATTTTTTTTAGGTTCTTGCACAATACAATAAAACCCCTTTTTTAAAAAATTCTAATTATTTTTGCATTGTTGCATTCAAAGTTGCATACGTTTTCTATTTTTCTATGGACAGAGCTCTGTGAGGGCTTGTTTTTTGCATCATGATCTGTAGTTTTTATTTGTGCCATTTTGGGCTAAGGTTTTTTTGATTGCTTTTTCTGTGCTTTTTTTGGAGGTAAAATGACGGGAAAAAAGCATTTTGCCTTTTTTTTTTTTTTTTACAGTTTTTGCTGCATAGGATAATTAGTATTATAAAATTATAGTACAGGTTGTTACGGATGTGGTGATACTACATATGTGGGGTTTTGCTTAAATGTTTAATTTTTTTCATGCAAAAAGGGGAAAATGAGCAAAAAAAGTTTTTATTTCTTTTATTTAATTTTTTTTTTATACAGTATTTTTTTTTTCTAACACTATTTATGTCTCTGAAGGGGACCTGATCCATAGCAGCTGTGATCACTATGGTAAGGCATTGTAGGACTTCTGTCCCGCAATGCCTTATCGCTGGTTATAGCGATCATAGGCAATGGCAAAACAGGATGCCTGTATCTTGCGCCATGTTGCCATGACAACCCATTGGCCCTCTGCGATTACAGCGCGGGGGTCTGATGACGTCGCAGAGGAAGCACGCTCCCTCTGTGAACCCTTTACACTCCATGATCTACATAGATCGCGGCATGTAAGGGGTTAACAGCGGGAGGTCTCTGCTCCGATACACCCCTGCTGATGATCAGTAACAGCCGGCTGTTGCTGCCGGAGCTCAAGAATCCTGGGGCTGATGGCAAAGCAGGGCGCCTGTATCTGGCGTCCTGTTGCTATGCCCCCCCCTTCGGTCCTCCGCGAATACATGAAGGGGGTCCAATCACAAAACAAAGGGAGCTCCCTCTGTGAACCCTTTACGTGGCGCGATCAACATAGATTGCGGTATTAAGGGGTTAACAGCATGCCTATGATGCTATTAATGTACTGTCTACACTGAGCTATCGGCAACTTGGTGAAGGCGAGTGTGCCACAGCCAATCGGGAGTTGTGGGCATGACCTGGGTGTCACCTGTTGCTCAGCCCGGTCACGCTCACACTTCTGGTAGAGACATATTACACTTAAGCCCCCTGTCCACGGGCGAGGTGGAATATCGCTAGCGATATTCCGGAGCAGGGGAGAGAACAGTCAGTTCTCTGCAGTGAGCCTATCTGATAGATAGGCTAACCGCGGCAAAACGCAGCATGCCATGATTTGAGTCCCGCCAGCAGAGAATCACTATGATTCTCCGCTCGTGGACAGGGGTGCTGCGCTTTATGGAAAACGTGCACTGCTTTAGTCGCAGCCGGATTATCGCCGTAACGCAATGCACTATCGCCTGTGGACAGGAGGCCTAATAGCGACTCAGTCACCTCTGCTGCAGAGGATCTAATCAACAGCCTCAGAATCCACAAATTAACAGCACCTCAGATTTGAGTCCACTTAAATATTTTTGTTTCTTTAACAGGACAATGACCCCAAACAAAACTTCAGGCTATGTAAGGACTATTTAACCAAGAAAGAGGGAGCAATGGAGTGCTGTGTCAGATGGCATGGACTTCATAATCGGGCAATAAGTGCCAGCTCCTTGGGAAATGCCTTCAAGACCGTTGGGAAACAATTCCAGGTGACTAGCTGATTGAGAGAATGCCAAGAATGGCCAAAACTGTCATCAAAGCTAAACTGGGCTACAATAAAGAATCGAAAATATAAAACATATTCTTGTTAATTACTTAATTAAATACGTGCTGTGTCATAGTTTTCATGTCTTCAATATGAATGTAAAATGTAGAAAATATGAAAAAAAAAAAAGAAAAACCTTGGAATGAAAAGGTGTGTCCAAACGTTTGACTTGTACAACGTGTGAGTATGCTCAAGGATGGAAGGAGTCATATATAGGCCATGCAGAAGAGCAAAAGAATTATCCTCCATAGTACTACCTATTGAAATGGTAGCTACCCTCTAAATCAATATCCAATCTCTTAGTAAGTCCTGCAATATGACTAGGGATATAAGCCAACATATCCATGTTTATACAACTGCCTCTTGCCTCTCATCGGTGTACAATAAGATTAGGGCTAGCTTGGTAAGTGACCATCAATATGAGTCCAGGGGGAGGGTAATGTTTAGCCTTGTGGAGCGCACCATAGGAGAGAGCATGGCCTATATAAGATTTGGTACACCATTGTGGTGCTCTCCACAAGGCTACACATTACACTCCCCCAATCACATCAATGGCTTCTCACAGAGCCAGGCAGAATCCTACTTTACACTGATGAGGAGGTAAAACACCTGCATGTACCTGGATGTTCTGGCTTGTACTCCCAGTCATATTGCCAGGCCTCTTAAAGGGAACCTATCACATTGGAATGGCACTATAAAATAAGTTATGGTGAAGTGACAGGGAGCAGGGGGATGTGTTTTTTAATATCTGATTCCCACGGTTTGAATATCTGACTTGTGTGCATGTGTGCAGCGGTCTAAAAGAGCGGCAGGGAGCAGTTGAGTATAAAGAAACAAAACCTTCCCCGGTTCCCTGTCACCACCCAGAACAACATGATAACTTAGTTTATGGTGCTATTTCAAGGTGACAGACTCCCTTTAAAAGATTGGCTGATGACTCAGAGGGTAGTTAACATTGCAATAAGTGGTGCTGTGGAGGGAAATTGCTTATTTGGATGGCCTTTTGACAGGAAGCATTCCACGGCCTATATATGACTATATATACCCTTATGGTGCTCTCCACAAGGCGAAACATTAGACCCCAGACTCACATTGATGGTCCCTTACCTAGCCAGCTAGAATCTTACTGTACATTGATGAGGGGCAATAACCCTGAAGCAGCTGCATGTACATGGATATGCTGGTTTGGTTTGTAATGTTAATCATATTGCAAGGCCTGTTAAGAGGTTGGATATTGATTCAGAGGGTATCTACTATTTCAGTAGGTGGTGTTTGGAGGATAATTCTATCATTGAATTGCATATAGATATACAACTTTACTGATTATGAGGAATACACATACATATCTACAATCACAGCTCAGCCACAACATTACAACTAGAGATGAGCAAGCGTACTCGGAAAAGCACTACTCGCTCGAGTAATTTGCTTTATCCGAGTATCGCTGTGCTCGTCCCTGAAGATTCGGGTGCCGGCACGGAGCGGGGAGCTGCAGGGGAGAGCGGGGAGGAACGGACGGGAGATCTCTCTCTCCCTCTCTCCCGCCCGCTCTCCCCTGCTCCCCGCTGCGACTCACCTGTCAGCCGCAGCGGCACCCGAATCTTCAGGGACGAGCACAGCGATATTCGGATAAAGCAAATTACTCGAGTGAGTAGTGCTTTTCCGAGTACGCTCGCTCATCTCTAATTGACCTGTCAAATGAATAACATTGATTATTTTGTGACAATGGCACCCGTCAAGGTATTAGGTTGCAAGTCAACAACCAGTTCTTGAAGTTGGAAATATAGTCAAGTGTAAGGATCTGAACACCTCTAATAAGGACCAAATTGTGATGAACAGACAACTGGGTCAGAGCATCTGCAATATAGCAGCTCTTGTCAGTTGTTCCTGGTATGCAATGGTTTGTAGGGGGCGGGGGGTAACCGTAATTCCCCCTTACTGTATTTTCCTGTTCATGCCCTGTGTTTGTTGTTGCCCCCATTGCTACCCCTGTTTTGCTCTTACTCTGCACTGTACACCTGACTTGCCTTGTGTAGATCACGCACGCAATTTTCCTGCGCGTGATACGATGCCACGTTGATTTGTATTGGGCCGCTCACACCAGTGTTTTTTTTAACAAGCATATTATGCAAAAAACATTGCAGTATGTTCTATCGTGGCGTGTATCATGTGTGCACCCAAAACCCACATAATTGCGCATTACACTGCACAATCTCGGAGGAAAATGAGCCCATCTGGCACTAATTAGGCTACATAGCCTTTTAAATCATGCCACTCTAGGTTGGTAACAAGGAGATATCCAGCCTCGGCTGGCATATAATGGGAGCAGATAAACCTAGGCAGCTACATTGGGACAATGCGACAGGCGAGGACAGAACATGTGGCTGCTATGGGATTCATGGAAAGAAGGGGCCCAGCGAGCAATAGGTATCCATATTGCGGGCAATCAAATAAGGAATGACTAGTATGACTGGAGAGCCCTTGAGATGTCATCATGTGGTCACAAATAGGGCGAGAAGTACCCTGCAGAGTTGCTAGTAAAGGCTCTGAGAGAGAGGAGAGTTGTGGGAAACACCAAACGAGTAACGCAAATCAAAAGCCAGAATGCAATTACTTCTGTATTACGTTCCAACTAAGTCCTTAAGGCCTTATACCCATGGCCGTGGCGAACTTCACTAGCGAAATATTGCAGCAGAGTCCGCCACGGCGCCCCCCCAAACCCTCATACTCCCCTTCCGGATCCGCCGTGTTAATCCCGTCCCTCAAGCCGGCGCACAAGTGCAGTACAGCACATGAAGCGCCGGCAGTTTGGGATGACGTGGGCGGGGACGCGTATTCACACGATACTTCCGCTGTGCTACAGCAGAAATATAGCATGACGGCCGTCTTCCATAGATTACAATGGAAGCCGGCCGTGCGTATTCCCATGGCAATTAGAGCATGCTGCAGTTTCTTTCATACTGCGGAATTCCACGGTGGAATTCTGCATAGTGAACATTGAGCTCTTAGCTTCAATAGAACCTAATACCTGCGGCATAACGCCGCGGATTTCCTCCACGTAAAACGTAACAGAAATCCGGCAGTGGGCATTAGCCCATATCTAGAGATGTATTTTCTAAAAAGTCTGTTTATCAACTTGTTTGGGTTTCGAACTGTTGTAGTACTTTGTGCCTCCAGAAGGAGAGTTCTGCCAAAGTAAAGTTCAGCTGATTGCATTCTGTTTTCCATTTTCATTCTGGAGTAGGCCTAGCACCAGCCAAAAGAGACTGTATCTAAGGTCCCGTTACCGCAGAGGCACTATTATTCTTGTTAGGGAGAGACGTTCATCGATGACTACATGCCTTTTGCCATATCAGTTCTCCAATGGGAGGAACGCTTTACTATAGTAAGTGCCAAGCAACAGGTCCCAAGGATTTGAATACATGTTGAATATATACAAGGGATATGCATGTGCTCTCCCTATCTAGCAGGTGGCCTCTCTGATTACTCTAATTTCCTTAGGTGGCTCTGAGGACAAGCATTGCCTACTGACTCAGCTAATTATTCACTCATTAAATCTTAAGGGAGAAAAATATGTTGGCGCCATCAAAGGAGGGATGAAGCCAGCCATGAAGATCACCATCATGGATACTATAGATGTCAGACCAAAGAGGTAAGATAAAAGCAGAACATTTTCTATTAACATTAGAGATGAGCGAACGTACTCGTTAAGGGCGATTTCGCAGTCGAGCATCGCTATTTTCGAGTACCTGACTACTCGGGTGAAAAGATTCGGGGGGCGCCGGGGGTGAGCAGGGGGCTGCAGAGGGGAGTGGGGGGCAGAGTGAGAGCTCCCCACTGCTTCCCCCTGCTGCACCACGCCGCCCCCCGAATCTTTTCACCCGAGTAGCCAGGTACTCAAAAATAGCGATGCTCGATTACGAAATCGCCTTTAACGAGTACGTTCGCTCATCTCTAATTAACATCTATCCATCTAGTAGTTATACACAAAGTCCAGAACTTCACTAGGATCAAATAAAACCTTGTAGCTTTATTGGGTTATACAGTAAATAAAACCTTCAATAATACAATATTTAGGCATTTCGAAGTCCCATTAACAATGCATTAATTGTTTTTTATTGTGTCCACTTTGCACTTTGAATAATGTACCCAAAATTCTACAGCATGCATTGTAAGGTTAATCATAGCTTATAATTAATTAACAGCAGATGTTTGAAACGCGTAGGAAAGCAAAGATGGTTTATTCACTGTATAATCTAATAAGGCTGCACGGTTTTGCAAAAATAGAAGGCGTCTGATTCCAAATTTATTCTGCAGCAGAACAACGACCCTAAACATCCAGCCAATGTTATTAGGAACTATCTTCAGCAAAAAAGAAGAACAAGGAGTCCTGGAAGTGAAGATATGGCCTCCACAGACTGCTGATCTCAACATCATCGAGTCAGTCTGGGATTATATGAAGAGACAGAAGGAGTTGAGCAAGCCGACATCCACAGAAGATCTGTGGTTAGTTCTCCAAGATGTTTGAAGCAACATCCCTGCTGAGTCCCTTCAAATACTGCATGGAAGTGTACCTAGCAGAACTGATGCTGCTTTGAAGACAAAGGGCGGTCCCACCAAATACTGATTTGATTTAGATTTCTCTTTTGTTCACTTACTTTTCAATTTCTTAATTGACCAAGAAAAAAGTATTAACACTTCTGTTTTGGAAAACAATCTTACTTTGCAGCATTTTTTTCACACATCTTTAACATTTTTACACAGCACTGTATACTCAAGCATTGTGGGCAAACCGTTTTCTAATTTTATCTCTAGAGTACATCAAGCACTGAATAATGCTGTTCTATATGTAGCTTTACAGTCAGTTGCTTATAATCTTGGATACAACAGTGTTCCCAGGCTGCTGTGCACCAAGGGGAGATACACTCATTGTAAAAAGTAATCCCTTCCCTATAAGGAGTTGTCAGGATCAGATGAAACTTTCTATGTGTAACATTAAAACATGAGTGATTATGTAACATACAAGAGTTGTACACAAAATAAAAGGCTGGGGACTCTGAGTAGATGTCAAGAATGTATATGTCACTTTAATATGTAGATTTATCATTGGTCAACCACACTTTGCTTTTTTACAAGATTCAATCTAATCCAAAGGCATGAGTCGGGTAGCTAGCTGATAGGCAGCCTGTGATAGGTAGAAGGGTCCTACACACGGTCGGATAGAGAGTTAAGAGAATAGGAGGCGTTTAAGACAGTGCTCCGATGAAAGGATACTGACTAGAGATGAGCGAGCATACTCGTCCGAGCTTGATGCTCGTTCGAGTATTAGGGTGCTTGAGATGCTCGTTACTCGAGACGAGCACCACGCGGTGCTCGTCTCGATTAAACGAGCACTGACCATTGAATTCAATGGAGCCGGCAATATAGCCGGCTCCATTGAAAGCAATGGGCTGCCGGCGAGCGCGGGATGAATTTTCGGGAAGGGCTTAAAAATATAATCCCTTACCTGAAAATCATCCTAAAATGTGTAAAAAGTAAAAAAATAAATATACTCACCTTGTCCCGGCAGAACGATGTTAGCCCATTGAATTCAATGGAGCCGGCAATACAGCCGGCTCCATTGAAAGCACTGGGCTGCCGGTGATCGCACAATGAATTTTCAGGAAGGGCTTAAATATATAAGCCCTTCCCTGCAATTCATCCAGAAATGTGTAAAAATAAAAAATATATATATACTCACCTGGTCACGGCAGACGGAGTTCAGCTGCGGCCAGCTGGCAGTACTCCTGAACTGCTCTCTGTAGTATTCAGCAGCCGGGGGTTTAAAATCCCCGCCTGCTGAATGAGCTGCCTCTGATTGGTCACAGCCTGACCAATCAGAGGCAGATCTCACTCACACCCATTCATGAATTCATGAATGGGTGAGTGAATGCTGCCTCTGATTGGCTCAGCGCAGCTCTCAGCTGAATGACAGCAGTTCAGCACCACAGTGCAGGGGACAGCAGGAGAACACGGGCTGTGCCCCGCAGCTGAAGGGAGGAGAGTATCTATTTTTTTTTGTTTTTTAAATCACTTTTAATTCATTTCCAGGGAATGGCTTATATGTAAAGCCCTTCCCTGAAAAAGAATTCAGGTGTGCCAGCGGACCATTGTCTTCAATGGAGTCGCCGGCAGCAGCAGCGGCTCCATTGAAGAGAATGCCTGCATTTTTATTCTTTTTTACACTAAAATCTTTCTTTTTCAGGTAAGGGCTTATATTTTTAAGCCCTTCCCGAAAATTCATCCCGTGCTCCCCGGCAGCCCATTGCTTTCAATGGAGCCGGCTGTATTGCCGGCTCCATTGAATTCAATGGGCTAACATCGTTCTTCTCTGCCACAGCTGTTACAGGAGAACGGCCGTTATGCTGACAGTGGGGGGGGGGGGGGGGGGGGGTCTCACTCTTGCCACTATTGTGGCTTAATAGTGAGACATCAGAGCCTGAAATGCAGCCCTGCATGTTGCTCCTCGCCTGCCCTATCCATTTCTGTGTTTTTACATGACTTTGGTGATTTGCTAAGATTTTCACAAATGAAAACCTTAGCGGAGCACCAGTCATATACAAAAATGCTCGAGTCGCCCATTGACTTCAATGGGGTTCGTTACTCGAAACGAACTCTTGAGCATCACTGAAAGTTCGACTCGAGTAACGAGCACTCGAGCATTTTGGTGCTCGCTCATCTCTAATACTGACCAGTGCGGTGGGAAGGACAGAAAGCTCTATAATTCATACTAAGGGCTCGGTAAGACAAAAAAAGTGCTACCGAAAATGCGTGAACGGGCAAGTTTCATGTTCGCAGCCCATGAGGCTTCGCCCGTTCACTGGAGCAGTTGGGCTGGGAGTAGCGCAGCTGCTCCACGAAGGTCCCCTGAACACTGTGACAGCACTTGGAACTGCAGGATCTGTTGTCGCCAGTGAGAGTACTGCCACGGAAACCACTACTGCTGCACCTGGGATGGAAGGCATGGAGGACACTGTAGATCTCCCTGCTGCCATCGGAACACTTGCCCTAACTGGTAAAGGAAAACTGCCTTCTCACCAGCTCCCCAGTATTCCCTCCCTATCCCCAGTTGTGCAAGTTCCAGCCGCTAGTTTAGGCCCAAAGCCTCCAAGGGAATCGGCATTGCTGCAGAAGGGGTCTCAGTCACTCAAAAATTTCTCCATGGTTTAGCTCCCACTAGACCTGTCTTGTCCAGATATTCTGAAATCATAAGAACAATGTGGAAACCCTAAATATACCAGAGCATCTGTGGCCTTATCTAGTGAGGAGCAAAGAGGGGGTGGGGGGAGTGGACACCGGTATTATGAGGGTCTACTCGTACTATGGGTGGGATTACTAGTATTATGGGGGAGTTACAGAGGAGTTAATTAGGGTTAGTAGCAGGATGGTAAGAGTACGCAGAGATGATGTGGCAGGAGGCAATATTTATGGTCATCTAGGCCCAGATAAAAAACAAAAACTGATTTTGAGAAGACACCACCTGTGATCACTAGAGGTAACTGCACTGTCAGCACTATTTCTGTGCTGTGTAGAACTGGTATCTGATTGCAACTGCATCATTTAGGGCTAATGCCCACGGCTGAGTTTCTGCTGCGTTTTACGTGACGGAAATCCACGGCGTTATGCCGAAGCTATTAGGTTCTCTTGAACCTAATAGCTCAATGTTCACGCTGCGGAATTCTGCAGCATGAAAGAAACCGTAGCATGTCCTAATTGCGGATTCCGCTGCGATATTCCACCAACGGAGTTTGCCACTGCCGTGGGCACGAGGCCTTAGAGATATCTTGAGCTGAGCGGCTGTATCTAAACCTGCTGCGTTATAGATATGCTGTCTTTAATATTTTTTTCTTTTTGGGGGACAATTCTAACTTTTGCTATGGGGCTCCATGACTTATCTATACGTCCTTGTGTGCCAGGCATACATAAATCTATGAATATGGTTCCATGATCTGCAGAGAAGCGGACACGGGATGTTGGGTCTTTTGCCACCCGTCATACAATTTGTCCTGGAGCTTCTCCTAACTCTTAATATATCCTAAAATCCGGCTCCAAACTTCGCAACAACATCTGCTTCATGTGCTTCGATACTGGCAGGACCGCATACTCCAAATTCTTGTGCCTTGCAGTGCGATCCCAGTAATTGCCGCACTTGGAAAGTCTCCACCATTTAGACGCTAATTTGCACCAACTGCCAGTCAATTACATACGAAAGCATGGTTTACAGAGTCCAATGCAACCTCCACCTTGGGGCTTATTCACACAAGTGTATTTTGCGCATAATACGCAGTGAATAGAACCCATTGCTTGCAATAGGCTCATTCACATCAGTTATTTTCCACACGTATTTGGTTTGCACAAAACAATACGCAGCATGTGCTATTTTCTTTAAGGGTACGTCCTGGAGCGCCGAGATCGGGGGAGCCGTGCAGGTGTCTTGGCAGCCGGGGGCCTTCTGAAAGGCCCCAGGGCTGCCTGAGCAGACTGCCTATCAAGCCATCCCCGTGGGGTGGCTTGATAGACTGCCTGTCAAATGGCAGTATGACATATTGCTACAGCATTACATCATACTGCAGGAGCGATCAAAGCATCGCATTTTGTAGTGCCCCAGAGGGGCTTAAAAGAAAAGTAAAAATAAGATCAATAAAGTTTAATTAATTGAAAAAGAAAAAGTTATAAAAGTTTACATGACCCCCTTTTGCCATATCTATAATTAAAAAATCTAAATCATAAACTAAAAATACATATTTAGTATCGCTGCGTCCGTAAAAGTCTGATCTATCAAAGTAGTGCATTATTTTCCCCGCACAGTGAACGTCGTCCGAAAAAAAAAAGAATGCCAGAAATACACTTTTTTAGTTACCCTGTCTCCCAGAAAAACCACAATAAAAAGCGAAAATCGAAAAACAAAAAGAGACCGCGTTATTAAGGGGTTAAACTAAACTTAATTGCCCATTAAAATCAATAAGAGCATGCTTGTGTGTTTTTTGCACGTGCTAATACAGTAAAAATGCCCACATGTGCGCAAAAACACACCGCCCATCGCGTAAATAAGCTTACACCTATATGAAGCCGGCCTGGGTCCTGGTTACACGATGACATTATAGTAGTGGCCTCAGTGTGAAGAGAGAAAACAGCCTGAGAAGCCATATTGGATTGTGATCTACACTTGGGTTATAGTCAACTCAGAAGATAAAAAGACAGACTATATCGGGGCGTAAAACACATTGTTACATAAAAACTGCCACTTCTGCCGTCACCAGGGGATCCCATCCCAGGTATACAATATATGAATTTAAATAATTTCCACTGTAGTAATCCCAATAAATGTTACCTCCCCTGGTTCCCTATTACAGTGGGTCCAGGAATGTTCGGATACAATAAGGGGGACATTCAGAAAAAAGTTGAGAAAAAAAACAACTTTTTTGCTCTCTCATTTGTGACTTTTTGCTGTCTGCGCCTCTGTCCAACAATGTTTTAGAGGGGGTGTGGCCTCCCCAGACCGATATTAATCCAAAAATCTATGCCAAGTCTGACCAGCTGTAGATTTTATGGAGGCGCACAGAGGATCCAGGATGTGCCTAGTATATGAAGCGGAGTGCGCTGCTTCATGCATTAGCTGCATCGTGTGCAGGGAAATGGTATTAAGGGCTTATTCACACGGGCGTATTTTTCCTCAATATTTTGTGAGCCAGGAGTGGGTCCAAAATACGGAAGAAATGCAAAACTTTCCATTATACTTTCTCTTTTCATATTCCATTCCTGGTTTGGGCTCACAAAATACTGAGGAAAAAATATGCCCGTGTGAATAAGCCCTCAGGCTGGTGTTTAACATGCAGCTCTTGGAGCAAAAAGCATATGGGAGAAATGTATGGCCCAAAGCAGTGCAGTACATTGTTTAGGTGTGCCAAGGGCCTGCATTTAGCTTTGGGTTAACCAGTTGTGCCCCTGAATCCCATACTCAGTGCAGTGTCAGTGTACATGATCAGTAATGGTATATTATACTCATGTCTGAATACTTGGGTTTTTCTGTTTAGAAGCAATGCAGAAAATGGTTTATTTCATGTACATTAAATCTCTGCACTATTTAAATGGGGAGGGGGAGGGGGGCTCATGGGCCAGAATATGCCGCTTTCAAGATTTGCAGGTGTAGATACAGAATGGGATGGGGATGTGGATTTTGGTGCAACTTTTTCCACATGGCGGAATATTCCATCCCGCATGTCAGCACCCTGAGGCAGGGTCACACAGGCGGTAAATACTGTGAAATTTAAGCTTGTTGAGTCGTTGTGGAATTTCCGCAGCATTTCCAGTAGCGGCAAAATGAACAAGATTCTTAAAGTCTCGTCCGCACACCGTGGAAAAAATTAGTTGCAGGAAAAGGAATTTTAATTCATAAATATCATGTCCATTTTAGCGCCACATTATTGGCGCGGATTCCACTACTTCAAATCAGGGGGTGAATTACACACTAAATTCCACATCAAAATCTGGAACTAATGGTACGGTTTTGGATACGGATTATGCGCTTTGGGTCTGCTACGCATATTCCGGCCCACGTGGACATGCCCTAAGACTATCTTTGTTGCCCGAGGTAACCAGTCAAAGGTCAGCTTTCAATTCTGAAACTCCTCTTGTGAAACCTGAGCTATGACTAATTGCAATGGACAACAAAGGCCGGCTTCACACGGGCGTATTTGCATACGCATTTGGTATCGAATAGAACCCATTGATTTCAATGTCTTCGGTCTTGTCCATATTTTATGTGCTCATTTCGGTCACACACAAAAACTGCGGCATGCTCTACTATCCTGTGCTTTTGTGCACCAAACGTCCCCATAGAAGTCAACAGCGGGTGCGCAAATGTACATGCAATACGCTAGGAGACGCGTAATACGCTGAAAACACAACACATCTGGATCTCGGACTAATAAGCTATTTTAATCGGCGCGTCTTTGTTTGCCATGCGCAAATGACCATGCCTTGCAAGTGGAAAAAGTACAGTAAAATACGCCAATGCATTTGCAAAAAAAATTTGTGCAGTCCGCAAATACGCATAAATTGCAGCGTGAGCTCTATACATTGATATAGGCAGCAGATGCAATGCTGTCCATATGCAACACATTGTGCATGGACAGCCTTTTATACACAACACCGCTCTGAAAAACAGCGGGGAATGAAGAGTCACACTGCGCATGTCCGTGTCCGTGTGATACGTGAGCATGCGCAGTGCACACGCAGCCATACGCAGTCTCTGCCGGCAGAGCCAATGTTTACAAAGCAGTAAAACGCTGCCGGGTCCTTTCACATTGGATGTCCATTACTTGCTTTGGTTTGCAGTCGGACGCAGCTTTTTTTATTTATGGTTCCCCAGTTGGGAACCGCTGGTCTCGTTTTTGTTTTATAATAAACCTAAAATAGGCCTATTACAGAGGAATAAGTATATGTCTTTATTGATTTTCTGATATTGTGGAAATACTTTTTTTCTTCTTTTCTGATTGCTGTTTTTTGAATCTGCTTGTTATCTGTGGGGGGTTTTGTACGGTGTACTTTGCCCGATAATGTTGCTTAAAAAAAAAAAAAAGACCTAAGAAGAATCGCACATGTAAATACACCCATTGTAAATAATGGATTGTATTTCTATGTGTATCGCAATGCACAAAACTTTGTGCGACAATATCGTCTGTGTAAATCTCCCGCAGTTTCTGATGAACTATGGGCACCACTGCCAACCTAGACATGAAGTGCCAACCCTGCCCCATCTACTAATAATGTGGCACTGGAAGAACCAGCCATGAATTTCTCCATGTCTGGGCACTGGGTCATCACTCATGGTGCCCACATCACTGTGTATATGGCAGAGCAGGGCACATGCCAGCAGCAGCTTCTATGACCTTTGACCTCCACTCGGCCAACTGCCATTTACTTTCAACTGTCAGCGGCAGCGATTGGATCGACGGCTACTGGATTGTGAATAATGGTGTCCACTGGACATAGAGGAGATGGAGAGAAGAGGAAGAGAGAGGAGGAGAGCGTGAGCAGACTCCCGGAGAGAAAGAAGAGGAGGAGTGGAGAGAATGCCATAATAATAAAGGATGGAGAGCCAACACCGGGCACCAGCCAGGACCCCGGACCATCAGACTCTGGATTTTACATCAATCGCTTCACCACCCTTCAGATCTTGGGTAGAGGAAGCTTCAGCAAGGTAAGTTTTTTTTTAACACCTTATTTTCTGGTAAAGGCCAAGGGATCGTAATTATATTATATTTCCGTTTGCTATGTAACTGAATGCAAACTATTACCTCCTATTATCAGCCATTTAATCCACAAAAGAGGATTAGGATATTTTCACAATTCCGCTACATGGAACATATCCTTAAGGTACTTTTAAGCACCACTTAGGTCACTTATTTTGCATTCAGGCAGCAAATAGCACGGCTCGCCGGCAGTTACTGTATGCAGTCGTGTGAAGGAGGCCTCACGGGTAGAAGAAATGCTGCGGATTTTCCACAGCAGAATTGGTTGCAGAAAATCCACAACATTTTCCAGGACTAGAAGAAATCTCCTCCACACACTGCAGAAAGAATCCCCTGTGCACAATGACCTGCGGTGCGGATTGTAAATCTGCAGCAGGATGAAATCTGTGTGTTACCTGCGGATGTTGCTGCAGATCTGCTATGTGTGGACCGAGCCGTAGGCAGCAGAATAGCCTAAAACCCCTACTGATAAATGTATAGGATCTTCCCCTCTGGCCGCTGTCAGTCATCATTTCCTTCTTGTTTTCTTGAGGTGGTCCTGGCATCATTCCCCGGGAGAAACACCTTTATGGCCATCAAGGTTGTCGACAGAAAAAGGAGCAACCCAATTGCACTAATGAGAGAGCGGCGGATTCTCCTGAAGGCCCAAGACTGCCCCTTCATATGCCATCTGTACGCCGCCCAGCAGTCTGCAGACCAAGCCTACTTCGTCATGGAGTATCTGTCCGGAGGAAGCCTGGCGACAATGATCAGGATGTGCGGCCGCTTGGACATCAGCAGTGTGAGGTGAGTAAATGACTGATCAGGAGATGGGAAATACTGAGGGTGACATGACAGGGGAGATATAGGAGAATGGAGGGCGTACAGGCTGCCATAAACAGCAGCTTTTCTTTTCTGGGGTGACAAACACGTTGGTGACATGATGTCAGGGAACTGATTTCATGTCATTGATACTACACTCTTCTCTCCGTCAGATTCTACACAGCGGAGATTGTATGTGGCCTCCAGTTCTTGCACCGACGCGCCATCGTCCACCGGTAAGCAGAACTTTCCCACATTTCTCTGCCTCTTGTAATAGTGCCCCAGATTTGGGCCTGGTTTTGCTGCACTACATCCCGAAGTCTCCTGTATCTCCACTGATTTGCATTTCTCTTTCATTGCAGAGATATAAAGCCAGAAAACATCATGCTGGACAGCGCTGGGCACATCCGCCTGATCGACCTGGGGCTGGCCCGAGACGGCGTCACCCCGTCCAATAAGATAACAGGAAGGACGGGTACACTTCAATATATGGCCCCAGAGGTGCTCCTTGGAAAGGCATACAACGCAGCGGTCGACTGGTGGAGCCTGGGGATTGTCGTATCCTGGATGGCAGCAGGACAGTCCCCTTTCTACTATGGCAAGGAGCCCAAATTTCCATCTTGGCTCGATGCAGGCTTAAAAGATCTTCTGGAGAGACTTCTGTGCAACAATCCTGAGAAGAGGCTGGGCGTGTATGAGGACATTAGAGATCACCCGTTCTTTAACACCATGAATTGGAAGAACTTGGAGCTCAAGAGAGAACAGCCGCCATTCAAGCCATTCAGCAGAGTTCTGGAGAATGAAAACCTGCAGTGGCCGGACGATGGGACACCCCTTCATCCCGTGACCGGATTCTCGTTCACTTCACCAAGCTGGACCCGGTAAGATCTTCCTTCTCCAGGGATGATGTTCTTCATTCTGACCCCGGTGTTCATCATCATTGTTCCCCTGGTGTCAGACAGAACATAAGGTCATATAATAATCCTGCTTCATGTCACCATGTCAGGTCTGCAGTCTTCTCCCTATTACTTAGTATGTTTCTGCTTCTTCTTAGGATGACGAGAAGAATCCGATAGTGAAGGAAGCCACAACCATCTGGTAAGTACCCTCTATACACACGTACACATACATATCTGTACACCTATACATACTTATACACACTGGACACCTACCATTATATCCATACATTGTAACAAAACCACATGCCTTAGAAAGTTTGATATGAAAACATTTCCTCTCTTATGTCTTGTAGGCTCAGCCCGTGCCAACTGTCTCCTGAACCCACGACTCTGCTGCTGTAGAAGACCTTGGCTTGCTGAAACATCCTCTCTACATCAACTGTGCTGCATATTTCCACCACGCTCCCTCAACCTTGGCATCATCTATAATCGGCTGGCATCGGACATCATCCTCTCCTGAAGACCGTCTTCACCCCCAGGAGCGGCCTGTGCTTGATTGGTAACTGGCGAGTTCAGGAAAAATAGCCTGAGTGACTATTATCCCTGAACTCCTGGTTACTAGTAAGACCTCAGCACCGGCCGGGTAAGTAGTACACCACATACATGAAGATTAGACACAAGTATAGGCACATACATAGACACACGCATACACACACTGATAGGTGTAGATTTCGGCTTTGATCCTGGGACTTGTTCCGATCGCCATGTTTGGGGTCAGGAAGGAATTTTTCCAACTTGAGGACAATTGGCTCATACCTCAAGGAGGTTTTTGCCTTCCTCTGGATCATCTCACAGCCTTAAATAGGGTTAGGTTTTATTTATAGGGAAATAGCCAAAATATTAAATAATCTTATTCTATACAAAAATCTTTAGCTTTGTATATTTTCTAGCTGACATCACATATACCTGGGAGGTGAGCGGCTGCCGCTTGATCCTGAGATTTATTCTGGTCGCCATATTTGGGGTCAGGAAGGAATTTTCCCCCCTTAAAACAGGATAATTGGCTCTTTCCTCAAGGGGGTTTTCGCCTTCCTCTGGATCAACACAGTCTATAAATAGGTTTAGCTTGATACACTTTATATTTCACACAAACAGTAAATGGTAATAACAGATTATATATTCAGATTTATGAATAGAAAACAAAATACTTTATAAAGTCAGGTTAAATATCGGCTTTGATCCTGGGACTTGCTCTGATTGCCATATTTGGCATCAGGAAGGATTTTTTCCCCTTGGGTACGTTGGCACGTAGCGGAAATGCTATGGTTTTTACACAGTGGTAAAATCTGTAGCATTTCCACATCAAACTCCACATTGTCGGTGAGAATTTGAGTGTTTCAGCTCCAGATCCGCAGCTGATTTCAGTCTGCAACACCGACCCTCTCACCTCGGATACTGAGCCATCACTGCAGAGCACATCCTTCACCCGGCCACCACTACTGAGCCAGTGGCCACCGCTGCCGCTGGTCAGGTGATGCGTCTACTTCCACATCACCTGGCCAGTGACAGCGGCGCTCAGTAGTGGTTTTCATAAGAGGGATATGTGCTGCGCTGAGGACTCCGTATTCAGAGGTGAACCAATGGTTTTTGATGTGGTTTTCTGATGCGGAAATGCTGCACATTTTCCATGAATCTGCCGTATTTCTACTACGTGTGAACATACCTTTGAGGACAATTGGCTCGTACCTAAAGGGGTGTCTTGCCTTTCTCTCGATCAACTCAGCCTTAAAATTTCCCAACACAAAATGTCCCATTGCGTATAACTACAAATAAAAGGTTCTCTTATATCTTTGTGTCCGTGTCTTTATTTCCACTGGTTGTTTCAGGTAATTCATTTTAGTCAAACTGGAAGTTCATTAAAAATGCACCAAAAATTGGTATTTAAGGGTGGTGACTGCTGCAGTGGTGGTCTGCTAAAGCATGGTGGCTCAGTGGTTAGCACTGTTGCCTTGCAGTTCTGGGTTCAAGTCTGACCAAGGAGGACTTCTCCAAAGACTTGGTAAAATCCCATGCAGATGTTATCCTTGGTCAGATTTGAACTCAGGACTCCAGTATTAAACACTGAGCCACCGTGCTTCTAGATGACACCACTACCACATTTTAGTATCCAATACTAGTTTTACAGATTTTTACGCTCATGTAAACAAACCTATTGAAATTAATGGGTTCTATTCACTGTGTATTACATGCGCAAAAATTGTGAGTCTAATACGTGGTGCAAATACCATAAGTTCGTTGTTGTATTATAACCCCAGAAGAAATCGCCCCAATCTGTGAGCACTAGAGATGAGCGAACGTACTCGGTAAGGCCGATTTTGCAATCGAGCACCGCGATTTTCGAGTACTTCACTACTCGGGTGAAAAGTACTCGGGGGCGCTGTGGGTGAGCGGGGGGTTGCAGAGGGGAGTGGGGGGGAGAGGGAGGGAGAGAGGGCTCCCCCCTGTTCCGCGCTGCTACCCCCCGCTCCACCACACCACGCCCCGCCCCACAGCGCCCCCGAGTACTTTTCACCCGAGTAGTGAAGTACTCGAAAATCGCGGTGCTCGATTGCGAAATCGGCCTTACCGAGTACGTTCACTCATCTCTAGTGAGCACCCATCGTGCTAGTGGAGAACCAACCAAAGATTAAAAAAAAACTGAAGCATTTGCCGCATCATGGGAAACAAACCCTTAAGGTGACATCTCAAGAATGTACAAGTGTTGGTGCACCTAGATCTTCATCGGCTGTGGATTTCAGTACACCTTACGGACCGACTCTGGACAACTACTCATATATTCCCTTAAGGACAAAGAGGCCTAAATTGGAAAAATACAACCCGGCCCACTACATTTAGCTACACAAAATATAAGCCCTACGGTGAAAATCATCCCTACCTGTAGAAAATAAAAATCTTAACTCACCTAGAAGCGTTGTCCGGCTCTTCTCCCTATGCCCGGCAGTCTACTTTTTTCTGGTGGCCTTGGATTGAAAAATCCATGCCTCCTAAAAGCGTTGGCTCTGTTTGGCTGAGCGCTCTTACCAATCACAGGCAGCATTCAGCCATTCAATGAATGGCTGAGCATTGCCTCTGATTGGCTGAGTGCAGGGACCAATCACAGGCAGCACTCAGCTGTCATTTAATGAATGACTGAGTGCTGCCTCTGATTGGTCACAGCACTCAGCCAATCAGAGCCAGTGTCTTCAGGAGGTAGGGATTTTTTAATCCCTGGCCACCAGAAAAAAGAAGACTGCCAGGGATTAGAGAGAAGAGGTGGACAGCACTTATATGTGAGTTATGATTATTTTTTTTTCTAAAGCGAGGGATGATTTTCGGGGAAGGGCTTATATTTCTGGCCCCCCTTCCCCACCCGTGAAAATCATCGCTGCAGGGATTGCCTTCATCCCATTGTTTTCAATAGGGTGGCCCCATTGAAAGCAATGGTGTAGCATCGTGCTCCTCTGCCACACCTCTCACAGCTGTGGCAGGGGATTTTTTCATCCCCGCTGCAGTCCCATCATCACTGAACACTGTGACAGTGCTGTCACGGTGTTCACTGATGAGAGGACCTTCGTGGAGAAGCCTGCGCCAGTGAACAGGCAAAGTTTAATGTGCAAACTTTGCCCATTGACGCGATTTCTGCATAAGCAAGGACCACATTTTTTTGGCACACATAGGCACACAAAAAACATGCTCATCTGAATGAGGCCTAAAGGAGAACTTCATCCTTAAAGACTCCCATATGCAGAGCTATGTTCTTGTTCTCATGTATGTTCTCTCTGTTCCGTTTCATCCTATTTCCAGCCGATGCAGATATAGTTATATTAAATTGGTCTGTGCGCTCTGACCTGTACCCAGAAATTAAGTACTGAAGCAACCAACTTTAAAAATGGCTTCTGATACCACTCTGCTACTTACTTGATAGCAGTCCCCTGTCTGCCCTTGGACAATTCTACTACTTGCTTGATACCAGTCAACAATTTCCATGACATTATTCTACTACTTGCTTGATACCGGTCCAGTGCATGCCAGAAACCACTCTACTTGCTTGGTAGCAATCCACTGTTTGCTTGTTATGACTTTTACTATCACTATTTCCCTGGCACCATTTTACTACTTTCTTACAACCAGTCCATTATTTCCCCAGTACCATACTATTTGCTTAGAGCCAATCCATCATCTGTCTGGCACAGCTCTACTGTACTTCCGGCTTGGTATCTGTGTACTACCCATCTGATGTCATTTTACTACCTGTTTGATACCAAACTATTTTCTACCTGGTATCATTCTACTTGATTGATGGCTTGGTAATAGTTTACTGGTACCATTCTACTACTTGCTTGATACCAGTCCACTATTTGCTTGGTACTAGGACACTATCTGACTGTTACCACAAGGGAAAGGCTCAGGGGGTCCGGGTGCAAAAGTGAGAAATCCAAGCTAGAGGTGGTAGAACAGGATACTAGAGCCTCCATGCCCACCCGTTTTGCATCATATATCCAAGCAAGAGGTAGTACAACAAGGTACTAGAGTTTCCATGCCCACCCATATCATATCTTGTATCCAAGCCAGAGGCAGTACAACAGGGTACTAGAGCCTCCTTGCTCGTATCGCAAATCTTGTATCCAAGCTAGAGGCAGGAAAACAGGGTACTAGAGTCTCCATGCCCATCTGTATCATATCCTGTATCGAAGCTAGAGGTGGAACAACAGGGTACTAGATCCTCCAAGCCTACCTGTAGAACATCTTATATCCAAGTTAGAGACAGTAACATAGTAACATAGTATGTAA
Organism: Eleutherodactylus coqui; assembly: GCF_035609145.1. Classification (NCBI taxonomy): domain Eukaryota; kingdom Metazoa; phylum Chordata; class Amphibia; order Anura; family Eleutherodactylidae; genus Eleutherodactylus; species Eleutherodactylus coqui. The sequence goes on along the minus strand of NC_089842.1, from coordinate 199,289,725 downwards.
CATAGTATGTAAGGCCGAATGAAGACATTGTCCATCTAGTCCAGCCTGTCTATCCTACTGTGTTGATCCAGAGGAAGGCAAAAAACCCCAAGGCCAGAAGTCAATTAGCCCTTTTGGGGAAAAAATTCCTTCCCGACTCCCTAATGGCAATCAGACTGTTCCCTGGATCAACCCCTAATAGTTCCTACCTGCCTATATACCAGGATTGATACTTAACCTAAAATTTATATCCTGTAATATCCTTCTCCAGAAAGACATCAAGTCCCCTTTTAAACTCCTCTATGGATTTTGCCATCACCACTTCCTCCGGTAGAGAGTTCCACAGTCTAACTGCTCTTACAGTAAAGAACCCCTTTCTGTGTTGGTGATGAAACCTACTTTCCTCTAATCGTAGCGGATGTCCTCTTGTTACCGTCGTGGTCCTGGGTGTAAACAGATCGCGGGAGAGATCCATGTGTTGTCCCCTCATGTACTTATACATGGTTATTTGGTCGCCTCTTAACCTTCTTTTTTCTAGAGTAAATAGTCCCAATTTGGACAGCCTCTCTGGGTATTCCAGTCCCGTCATTCCATGTATTAGTTTAGTCGCTCTTCTTTGAACCCCCTCAAGCACTGTGACATCTTTCCTGAGCACCGGTGTCCAGAATTGTACGCAGTATTCCATGTGAGGTCTGACAAGTGCCTTATATAATGGAAGGATAATGTTCTCGTCCTTCGCCCCTATACCTCTTTTGATGCACCCCAAGACTTTTTTTGCCTTTGCAGCGGCTGACTGGCATTGGTTACTCCAGTTTAGTCTATTATTCACTAATACCCCCAGATCCTTTTCCATATCACTTTTCCCTAGTGGTACCCCATTAAGTGAATATTTGTGAAATCCGTTCCTCTTGCCCATGTGCATAGTCTTACATTTTTCAACATTGAACTTCATTTGCCATTTTTCTGCCCAAGCCCCCAGCTTATCCAGGTCCGTTTGTAGCCGCACATTGTCCTCCGTTGCATTAATTATATTGTATAATTTTGTGTCATCTGCAAATATTGATATTTTGCTGTGCAGCCCCTCTATCAGGTCATTGATAAATATGTTGAACAGAGTGGGGCCTAATACTGAACCCTGTGGCACCCCGCTAGCGACTGTGGTCCAATCAGAGTACGAACCATTTATTACCACCCTCTGCTTTCTATCGTTGAGCCAATTTTTTACCCACTTACACACGTTTTCGCCCAGTCCGAGCTCCCTCATTTTGTATATTAGCCTATTATGTGGCACGGTGTCAAAGGCTTTAGAGAAGTCCAGATATACAAGATCAATAGATTCTCCCTGGTCCAGCTTAGAGCTTACTTCATCGTAGAAACTGATCAGATTTGTCTGACATGAGCGACCCTTCATGAATCCATGCTGGTGAGGAGTTATTCCCTTAATCTCCTTGAGGTACTCATCGATGGCGTCTCTCAGAATCCCCTCGAAAATTTTTCCCGTTACTGAAGTGAGACTTACTGGCCTGTAGTTACCAGGCTCACTTTTGCTCCCTTTTTTGTAAATTGGAACCACGTTGGCAATGCGCCAGTCCAATGGTACTACTCCGGTCTTGATAGTGTCTAGAAATATTAGGTATAGCGGCCTAGCTATCTCGTCACTTAGTTCCTTTAGTATCCTTGGGTGTAATCCATCTGGGCCCGGTGATTTATCAATTTTAGTTTTCTTTAGACGCTTCCGCACCTCCTCCTGCGTTAGGTATGAGATATTTTGTGAGGGGTTCGTTTTATTCCCCTGCATCTCGTGTGGCATTTCCTTTTCTTTGGTGAACACACTTGAGAAGAAACTGTTTATTAGATTTGCTTTCCCTTCGTCATCATCAATGATTTCTCCTGCATTGTTTTTAAAAGGGCCAGCGCTCTCCCTGCAAATCCTTTTGCTGTTTATGTAGTTGAAAAATAGCTACGGGTTGTTTCTGCTCTCTTTTGCGATCCGTCTTTCTGCTTCCTCCTTGGCAGTTTTGATCTTATCTTTGCATATTTTGTTTTTTTCCCTGTATGATTTTAGCGCTTCTTCGCTGCCTTGTTGCTTTAGTAGTTTGAACGCTTTCTTCTTTTCGTTTATTGCCCCTCGTACCGTCTTGTCGAACCACATTGGTTTCCTTTTAGCTGAGTTTCTTTTATTTTTAAAGGGAATGAACTGCTCACATGAGGCGATTACGATCCTTTTGAACTTTTCCCATTTTTCCTCCGTACTGATATTTTTGAGGATGTTGTCCCAATTAATGTTACCGATAGTAGTTCTAAGCTCATCAAATTTTGCTTTACTAAAGTTTAGTTTCTTTGTCACTCCCTGATAAGGCTTCCTATTGATTGACAGCTGGAAGTTGATTATATTGTGGTCGCTGTTCCCCAAGTGCCCCTCAACCTGCACCCCCTTTATACGTTCCGGTTTGTTAGTTAGCACTAGGTCCAGAATGGCTCTCCCTCTTGTTGGTTCCTGCACAAGTTGGTTCAGGTAATTGTCTTTAATTACTCTCAAGAACTTATCACCCCTGTGAGATTTGCAGGTTTCGTTCTCCCATGTTATATCTGGGTAATTAAAGTCCCCCATGATAATTACTTCGTTTCGTTTTGACACCTCTTCTATCTGCCTTAGTAGTAAGTCTTCAGTTTCTTCTGTTGCTTTTGGTGGTCGATAGAAGACCCCTATCAGGATTTTGTTATTTTTTCCTCCCTGTATTTCTACCCACAGAGATTCCACCTGTTCGTCTCCTACCCCTATATCCTCCCGTAGCCTCGGCTTCAAGTTCGATTTGACGTACAGACATACCCCTCCCCCTTTCTGGTTCCTTCGGTCTCTTCTGAAGAGATTGTACCCCTGCAAATTCACCGCCCAATCGCACTTATCATCAAGCCATGTTTCAGTAATTCCGACCATATCATAACTTTCATCAGTCATTCTTGCTTCAAGCTCGCCCACTTTACCGATCAGACTTCGTGCATTCGTGATCATACAATTTATTTCATTTTTTTTGTTTTTTAAATTTGTTTTGTTGCTATTCGTACTTATGGCTGATCTATCAGTTCTAACTGTACTAACCCCACCCCCTGCTCGTCCCCCATTCCCTTTGCTTGGACCCAGATCGCTAATTACACTGGCTACCCCACTATTTCTCATTTTACCCTCCCCCCCAGTCCCTAGTTTAAACACTCCTCCAGCCTTCTAGCCATCTTTTCCCCCAGCACAGCTGCACCCTCCCCATTTAGATGCAGCCCGTCCCTACGGTAGAGCCTGTAGCCGACCGCAAAGTCAGCCCAGTTCTCCAGGAACCCAAATCCCTCCTTCTTGCACCAACTCCGGAGCCACTTGTTTACCTCCCAAAGGTCCTGCTGCCTTTCTAGTGTGGCTTTAGGTACAGGTAGTATTTCCGAGAAAACTACCCTGGAGGGGTACAACAGAGTACTAGAGCCTCCATGCCCGCCTATATCACATATTGTATCCAAGATAGCAGCTCTACAACAGGGTACTAGAGCCTCCATGCCCGCCTAAATCACAACTTGTAATCAAGCTAGAGGTCATAGAACAGGGTACTAAAGCCTCCATGCCCACACGTATCACATCTTACATCCAAATTATAGGCGGTACAACAGGGTACTAGAGCCTCAATGCTTGCCAGTATTACATCTTGTATCATAACTATTGAGGATACTGTGGGGGTCACTATTGCTATTGAGGCCACTGTGTGGGTAACTATTACTACTGTGGCCAACATAGAGGACACTATTGCTATTGAGACTGCTGTGGGGGTCACTATTACTACCTGGGCTACTGTTGGGGTCACTATTACTACAAGGGCTAATAGAAGGGCCAGTATCACTACTGAGGCCACTGTATGAGGTCACTATTACTACTGGGGCTGATATGGAGGACACTATTAATACTGTGGCCACTGTGGGGAACACAAGTACTACTGAGGCGACTGTGGTAGACACAATTACTACTGGGGCCAAGATAGGGGATACTATTACTACTGAGGCCGCTGTGGGAGGGGGTCACTATTACTACTGGTTAAAATGTTGCATACTCAGGGGTCAATGGTAAAGAAGGGTTTGCAGTACTTACTAGGAAGTGTGAAGTCCCCCTAGTGACTTGAAATGGGGCAGATCTCCCTTGGTACCCAAAGAGACAGTGGAAGAATTTCAGCGGCATGTGGAAATAAATCTTCTTTTTACTCCAATTATAAGCAGTGAAGGGTTAACATCATACAGGTGGTGAAGGGTTGATAGCTCATGAGGTAGTAAAGGGCTAACAGCAAAGTGAAATGCGTAGGTAGCACGCCTGTCTCAACTTCAGTTGCTGTTAACCCTTTAATACCTGCATGAGCTGTTAAGCCTTCACGACCTGTGTGATGTTAACCTTTTACTGCTTATAACTGCAATTAACCCCTTAACGACTGCCCCATCGGGAAACTACGACCTCAGAAAGTGGGCTTTAATCCTAGAGGACGTAGTTTTATGCATCCTCTTTGGATTGATGCCCACTTGCCTGAGGACGTGACAGCTCCATGCTGTCGGTGCCCGCAGGTAGCTGACAGCATGGAGCTGTCATCCCAGGATGCGGGCAGTCCCCCCCGGCATTGCGATCGGCGCTATCCAATGGATAGCGACGATCGCAATAAAGTAAATAAAACAGTGAAAAAATGTAAAGATTCAGTTGCCCTGATGGATCGGATCCATCAGGGCAGCTGAAAATGCTCACCTGCCTTCTCTGCGCTGCCCCCGATGACATCGCACGCAGACGCAGAAGCCCGGGAGACCCCGGCAAATTTAAAATCTCCTGGCTCTCGGCTCCTGAAGGTAGCCGGGAGCCAGGAGGTGCTACCGGGGACCGCAGCGATCGCGAAAAAGTTAAAAAAAGTTTTTAAAAAGTGTCCGTTTCATCTCCCCTCATGGATCGGATCCATGAGGGGAGGTGAAAATACTCACCCCCGATCCTCAGCGGTGTCCTGGGACCCGAAGTCCCCCTCTGCGCATGCGTGCCCGATGATTGACATTGGGCGCGTGCACAGAGGGGCTCGAGCCCCGGGAAATTTAAAATTCCTCTGCTCCTGGCTGCCATGTGTAGCCTGGAGCAGAGGGATGTCACCAGGGACGTTCATGTTCCTGGACGTTCACCAGGACGATCATGTAAAGTAAAAAAAAGTAAAAAAAAAGTAAAAAAAAGGGTAAAAAGTAAAAAAAAAGGTTAAAAAAGTTAAAAAAAAGTTTAAAAATCTTATGTCTCATCACCCCCCACGGATCATATCCATGAGGGAGGATAAAATGACGTACCTAAGTCCCGCAGATTTATCCGCGGACCTTACCCCAGCTTCTGCGCACGCACCCGTAGCCAAAGTGGCGGACGCATGCGCAAAGGCTGTGGATTGCCAGCGTAATTTAAAATCTCCCTGCTCCTGGCTACAAAATTTAGCTGAGAGCCTGGAGATTTCACAGGGGGCCGCCGTGAGCGGTTTCTGGTCACGTGTTCGCCGTTATCCAATGGATAATGGCGACTACGTAAAAGTAAAAAAAAAGGTGAAGGTTCATCTCCCCTCACCGATGCGATCGGTGAGAGGAGATGAAACTTTTTAACGGAGGCCTCCGTATTTGCACCCCGACCCGATCCTCATCCGTGAACTTTCCCGGATTCTGCGCATGCGTCCGCCGGCAAAATACCGGACACATGCGCAGGAGTCGGGGAGCACAGGAAATTTAACATCTCCTTGCTCCCAGCAACCAACGGTCGCCGAGAGCCTGGAGCAGTGACGGGTGGCCTCATTGAACGGTCCCCGGTCACATGATAAAAAGGTAGCGATCTATCTTAGGTCGGTCTCACATGACCGGATAAGAATTACGGATTCTGCATGCGTCTGATCCGCGGTATTGCACAGATCAATCGCATTGGATTACACAATTCCACTCACATTAGTGGGTCGGAATTCTGTAATCCACTCGCAGAAAAGAGAACGCAGCATGTTCTATTTTACCGCGGATATCCGCAACATAGAGCCCATTGTGCTCCGTGGTCACGAATATACCCGCTGGCCATATGCAACTACGTTGTATACGGGCTGCCGGTACCTGCGTCATCGCTAAGCGATGGTGTGGGAAATACAAACAATAAAAAAAAATATACTGCGCATGACCGCCTGTGTGAGTAGGCAGTTATGCGCAGTACATTACGTGGCCGTGCGCAGGGTCACAGCCAGGCTCACAGATGGGATCCGCTGCGGGCCTCCGCAAGCGGATTCCACCTACGGCCGTGTGAGCCCGGCGTTATTCAGACCGCTACCTGTAATACGTAATTTACAAGAAGCCCCGGGAACGCTCGCCTTCCTGCAGTTCCAGGAGCAGCTTGTTGAGCGTCTTCTGTGCGAGACCGTCGCACCTCAGCAGGCTTACGGAGACTCACAGAGCAGCACTTTTTACACCCCATATCCGCTACTGTATGAGAGGAGGGGGGATACCCGGTTTTATTGCCCCATTGGCCCATCCCAACCAAGCTCCGTAGTTACCCCTGTCTTCGGAAATACTACACAGTTCACATTATTACTTTTATCTAAGATTTGGGGAAAGCCAGCAAGGGCGCGGAGGTGAGGGGGGGGGGGGGTTTAGGGAGTCAATTTTTATTCCGTACAAGTGGGCAATGGGTCCTGGAATTTATTCAGTTGTGCCCAGAAATCCAACGGGTGTTCCCTCCATTAGAGGGCCTAACCATGTGTCCTATAAGTAGATTAGGGCCACAACGGGTTGGGGTGAAAGTCTTCATTCCTATGTGTGCTGTACAAAAAAAAAACAGTTTTTAAATTGATACAACTGCCAAAAAAATGAAAATTGAAATTTTTTTCCTACTGCTTTGCTTAGATTTATTCAAAAATTGTAGGGTAAAAATACACAGTACACCCCTAGATAAATTCGTTAAGGGGTCTAGTTTTCAAAATGGGATCATTTGTTGGGGTTCTCTGTCGTTTTGGCCGCTCAAGGGCTCTACAAGTGGACAATGGGGCCTAAATCACCTTCATGCTAAATTTCAGTTCTGAAAGCCACTGATTACTCCTTTCATTTTGGACCCCGTTGTGCATCCAGACAAAAGATTAGTGCCACAATGGGTATGTCTCTGAACACGGGAGAAACAGGGGTATCCATTTTGGGGTGCAAGTCTTCATTCATGTGTGTGCTGTACAAAAAAAGCAGTTTTTAAAATGATTGAATTGGCAAAAAAACGAAAATCACATTTTTTCCCCTTTGCTTTGCTTGAATTCATTCAAAAACTGTGGTGTCAAAATGGTCAGTACACCCCTAGATAAATTCGGTAAAGGGGTCTAGTTTGCAAAATGGGGTCACTTGTGGGGGTTCTCTTTGGTTTTGGCCGCTCAAGAGCTCTACAAAAGTAAGTGCTATGGGGCCTAAAACGCCTTCAAGGAAAATTTCTGTTCTGAAAGCCACCGACTACTCCTTTCATTTTGGGCCCCCTTGTGCATCCAGACATAAGATTAGGGCCACAATGGGTATGTCTCTGAACACGGGAGAAACAGGGGTATCCATTTTGGGGTGCGAGGCTTCATTCATGTGTGTGCTGTACAAAAAAAGCTGTTTTTAAAATGACATAATTGACAAAAAAACAAAAATCACAATTTTTACCTTTTGCTTTGCTAGAATTCATTCAAAAACTGTGGAGTCAAAATAGGTAGTATACCCCTAGATAAATTCGTTAAGGGGTCTAGTTTTCAAAATTGGGTCATTTGTGGGGGTTCTCTATGGTTTTGGCCACTCAAGAGCTCTACAAAAGTGCTATGGGGCCTAAAACGCCTTCAAGCAAAATTTCAGTTCTGAAAGACACCGACTACTCCTTTCATTTTAGGCCCCGTTGTGCATCCAGACATAAGATTAGGGCCACAATGGGTATGTTTCTGAACACGGGAGAAACGGGGGTATCCATTTTGGGGTGTAAATCCTCATTTTCATGGGCTCTATAAGAAAAAAATATATATTTAAAATGACATATTTGCAAAAATATGAAATTTTAATTTTTATCCTCTAAATTTAATTAATTCCTGAAAAAAAAACGGTGGGGCAAAATACTCATGACACCCCTCAGTGGATACATTAAGGGGTGTAGTTTTTAAAATGGGGTCATTTGGGGGGTTATCTATTATTCTGACACTCATGAGCCTTTGCAAACTTGGCTTGGTGCAGGAAAACAAAGTGTTCCTCAAAATGCTGAAAAGTAATATTAAATTTGTACGTCATCTAAATTGTTAAAAAAACACAAAAGTTTTTCAAATGTGCATTCAGAATAAAGTAAACAGATGGAAATATATGTCTTATCAAAAATTTGTACAGTATGTTTGGATATATTTGAGATATTACAGTTGAAAATGTGAAAAAATGACAATTTTTTCAAAATTTTCCCAATTATCTCGGTCTCTTTTTACAACCAAAATGAAGTACAACATGTGGCGAAAAAACAATGTCAGAATCACTTGGATATGTAAAGCATTTACGAAGTTATGCTATGTTGAACGACGCATGTCAGATTTCCAAAATTTGGCTCCGTCACTAAGGCGCAAACAGGCTTCGTCACTAAGGGGTTAAAGAAAGATTTATTTCTACACACCACTGAAATTCTTCCACTGTCTCTCTGGGTACCAAGGGAGGAGATTTGCCCAATTTCAAGTCACCAGGAAGATCTCCCCCTTCCCAGTAAGTACTACAAACCCTCCTTTACTATTAACCCCTGAGTGTGTATGTAACACTTTAATCTATTTCTTACTCCCATTCCATTGTGTGTGTGTGTGTGTGTGGTGGTGGTGGGGGGGGGGGTCTCTATTTTCTTCATATGCTGCTCTCCATGTTCATGGATCCCATGAGGGGTTTAAAGGAATTTCTTGTGAGATTTAACCCTAAGAACACACCACTTCTTTCATGTCAAGGCGCTGTCTTCTCTTGGTTTTACTATTGTAGTGGCCTGAAACACTTATTTCTGGCCCCTCCATAATTGTCATACATGTCATGTCTTATATGTGGATGCACTGTGCAAAGTGTCTTGTTTCTGTTATGTGTATTGCACAGCTGCAGCATGCAAGAGGTTAATGTCTGAAAGTGGCTGGGATATGTCTGGAAAAGTATCAAATTCTGTCTAGTCACATAATGTCTCCGTAAGTTAGAGTGATTGCGAGCAATGTGTGGTCTTTCATCATCTTCAACGGTTAGGAGTGGAGAGCCGGCCACATGGGGGTACCTTTAACCCTCATGTGGTGAAGTGATGGAAGAAGAGGAGAGGTATCCAGATCACCATCAATCTAGGAATCACCTCTGAGGAGTGCGAGGAGTGAAAGAGTGTGCCGTGCAGTGTTCTACAAACTGGTTCAAGTGAGTGTCAGTGGAGTGTCGTGTTCCCCTCCAGAGTAATTCACAGTCCCAGAGTGTATGTGTGTCCAGGAGTGGAGCACCACAGATAACTTTGACTGTGGGCCCGATGTCATCCTTTGGGGGCTGCGTATGGCAATAAACAATATTGCTCTATGATCCCCTTTATAATCTTAGGGGGTCCGTTCTTGAGGCTATATGAATTGGACTGTTGTTCAGTTTGCTATGCTAACGATGTGCTGTATACAGTTGTATATGTCCACCGCTAACTTTAAAGTGGATTGTACAGGGTTATAAAAAAGCTGCTTTCTTCTTCTAATGGCACCACCCTATCTACAGGTTTTGTCTGGTATTGCAGCTCCAATCCACTGAAGTAAGTGGTGCTGAGCTGCAATACCATATAAAATCTGTGGTCAGGAGTGGCACTATTTTTGGATGACAGCATCTACATTGCTGTAATTCTGGACACTCCATTTAAGGGTACTTTTGCACAGGGCGACTGTCAGCCGTTTAACCCCTTCACCCAAGTGGACATATATGAATGTCCTCTGGGTGTAGGGTTTGTATGGATTGGCAGCTGACAAAGACAACGTTAGCACCCCCATCAGAGACTGAACCTCAAACACTTGTAACTGGGGACAGGAGAAGACAGTATGGCATCACTGTAGGTGGAGCTGTATGTTCTCAGCTCTAACACTGTAATTCCAATACAAGTTAAGGTAAGATTAGAACAAAACTGAAAAAATCTGTGGCATAAAGTGACGTTTCTAACTGCAAAATGTTAGGAAGGCGTTCTGTGTAGTTTTTGAAAAAAAATACAATTCTTGCTGTTGACCAACTCTATACTGACAACCATTGCAGTGATCACAGATGACCAAAGACCCCTGAATCTGCTTCATATCCTGAACTAGGAGATATACCTGCATTGAGTATATATGTATATATACTAGGTGATATACCTGCGTTGTGTATATATGTATATATACTAGGTGATATACCTGCGATGTGTATATATGTATATATACTAGAATATATACCTGCGTTGTGTATATATGTATATATACTAGGTAATATACCTGCCTTGTGTATATATGTATATATACTAGGTGATATACCTGCGTTGTGTATATATGCATATATACTAGGATATATACCTGTGTTGTGTATATATGTATATATATATAGCAGGTGATATACCTGCGTTGTGTATATATGTATATATACTAAGAGATATACCTGCGTTGTGTATATATGTATATATACTAGGTGATATACCTGCCTTGTGTATATATGTATATATACTAGGTGATATACCTGCGTTGTGTATATATGCATATATACTAGGATATATACCTGTGTTGTGTATATATATATATACCAGGTGATATACCTGTGTTGTGTATATATGTATATATACTAGGTGATATACCTGCGTTGTGTATATATGTATGTCTACTAGGAGATAGTAAAATAGTATGTTAGGCTGAATTAAAACAATATCCATCTAGTTCAGCCTGTTTCAACCCCTTCCTTGTTGGTCCCAGGGTAAGGCAATTTCATCCTGACTCCATAATTGCAGCCAGAGTAATCCCTGGATTAACACTTGAGATCATCAACCCCTCTGGTCACCTAATGTCTATATCCTGTATTATCGTAGCGCTCTAGAAAGACATCTTGTCCCCTCTTAAATTCCTCTATGGATTTTGCCATCACTACGTCCTCAGGCAGAGAGTTCCACAGTCTCACTGTTCTTACAGTAAAGAACCCCCTTCTATGTCGGTGATGAAACCTGCTTCCTTCTAGACACAGCGGATGCCCTCTTGTTACTGTCGCAGTCCTGGGTATAAACAGATCATGGGAGAGATCCTTGTATTGTACCCTAATGTATTTATATATAATTATTTGGTCGCCCCTTAACCGTCTTTTTTCCAGGGTGAATAATCCTAATTTTGATAGCCTCTCTGGGTATTCCAGTCCTTGTATTCCGTTTAATAATTTAGTTGCCCTTCTTTGAACCCTCTCAAGCATTGCAACATCTTTCCTGAACACTGGTGACCAGAACTGTACACAGTATTCCATGTGAGGCCTGACAAGTGCCTTATATAGTGGGAGAATAATGTTCTCATCCCTCGCCCCCATACCTCTTAATGTACCGCAAGACTTTATTTGCTTTTGCAGCAGCTGACTGGTACTGGTTGCTCAGGTTAAGTCTACAGTCAACTAGTAACCCCAGGTCTTTTTCCATATCACTTTTCCCTAGCAGTACCCCATTGAGTGTATATTAGTGACATCCATTTCTCCTGCCCATGTGCATAACCTTACATTTATCCACATTGAACTTCATTTGCCATTTTTCTACCCAAGCCCCCATTTTATCTAGGTCCATTTGTAGCAACATATTGCCCTCCATTGTATTAATTATCTTGTATAATTTTGTATTGTCTGCAAATATTGATATTTTACTGTGCAGTCCGTCTATCAGGTCATTGATAAATATATTGAACAGAATAGGGCCTAATACTGAACTCTGTGGCAACGGTGGCCCAATCAGAGTATGAACCGTTTATTACCCCCCTCTGCTTTCTATCTACAAGCCAGTTATTTACCCAGATACAAACGTTATCGCCCAGACCAAGCTGTCTCATTTTATGTATCAACCTATTATGCGGCACGGTATCAAATGCTTTAGAGAAATCCAGATATACAAGATCAATAGACTCTCCCAGGTTCAGCCTAGAACTTATTTCATTGTAGAAGCTGATCAAATTGGTCTGACATTTTCGACCCCTCATAAACCCGTGCTGATGAGAAGTTATGCCGTTGTTTTCCTTGAGCTATTCCAGGATGGTCTCTCAGAAACCCCTTAAATATTTTTCCAATTATTGAAGTGAGACTTACTGGCCTGTAGTTACCAGGTTTCCTTTTTGACCCCTTTTTGTATATTGGAACCACATTGGCAATGCGTATTGTTCCATCTTACCTATTTGCATATATTTTGCAGAGGAGCATGCATGGCCTTATAAGTCTCCTCCCTCACCTCATAGGTGCTCTCCTTAAGGAGTGATGATACCCCTCCCAACACACTGTGCCCAGTAACATAATTCCAGCAGCTCAGAGATGCTTCCTGCCCAAAGACTTATTATAATAGGGGCAGCTGCCCCATAACTAAGGCTTCAGGGGGTCCGACAGCCATCCAAATTACCCAAATTGATAATCCGCCATTACTCTCCTGCCACTCTGTATAGACAGCTAGGCAGCCGCGCTGCCTTATCGTCTCATTAATATACAGGCCAGTGAATGACTGTCGCAAGCAGTCTCCCACCAAAGTGCTGAAGAACGAGATGGCATCACGCATGGGGAGGTATGCAGCCCTTTCAGTACTGTCATCGGAGGAGGATGTACTGCTGCCCTCCAGCCTGCCTGTGAGGGAAAACTGTGGCAGCGGCCGGCAGGCACAGCTGAGGACAGGAGAGAGAGTCCTGCCAAGAGAGGTGATAGCGTTAGAGAAGCAGCAACAGGTTCTTCATCTAAATTCTTCTGGTTACGCTGCTGCCCTTATCCCATCCACCAGCCTATCTCCAGTCAGCAGTCTGGATACACGACTGACGTCTTCGGGCCCTTTTACAATGATCGATTTCGTTCAGCTTCTCGCTGGATCACAGGTATCGTTCAGTGTAAATGCTTGCACGGTCTGAATGACGAAAGATAATTCATTCAGATTGTGCAGGCATAACGATCAAACAACGATCACCCTTTATAAACAGGCAGTCCTGCATCTGTGAATGACTGCCTGTTTACTGTGAATGGGCAGAACAGAACAATCTCCGTCTCACTCCACCTCCATTCACTGAGTGATGATCTTCCTGTGTAAAAGCACAGGAGGGATCATCGCTGGGATGGCTGTCTGGCGCTTCTGCACCCAACATTCGTCCCGTGTAAAAGTGCTGAAAAAAGCCCTTTTTAGAAAATTTACAAAAGAAGGGTTTAGGACAGAATGGAGAATCTGCAGCGGGTCCCTCCTGCCCCGCGGACATGAGCGCCGAAAATAGCAATTTAAAAGAATTTACCTATCCGGCGCGGGCGACGAAGATCAGCTGTTCCTCACGGCCGGATCTTCATTTTCGGCCGGCGGATGAATTCCTGACGCCGGCGGCACGTCGCCGACGTGCCGCGCGCATGCGCCGGGCACATCCGCCGAGCCGAAGCAAGGGAGATGCGGCGGTGAGGAAGAGAAGAGCTTCGCGGTCCGCTGCGGGTGAGTAAATGCTTTAAATTCCTATTTTAGGTCTCCCGCGGATCCGGACGGCTTCCATAGGCTTCAATAGAAGCCCGCGGGAGCCGTCCCTGCGGGAGACCCGCATGAAAATGGAGCATGGTCCAGATTTTTTCATGCTCCATTTTTTTAAAAATGCCTTTTATTGACGATCCGCGGGTATTTATCTACCCGCGGGTGGTCAATGCATCCCTATGGGGTGCGGATCCGCGCGCGGGAGATCCGCTGCGGATTTTAAATCACATTTTGCCCGTGGACATGAGCCCTAAGTAAATAATCTTACAGATCTAGTAATGTTATAATCTTGCAGAAATATATTATGAAAAAATTATACAATGCTTACTGTTCAGTACTCCGCGGCGCAGACAAATACGCATTTGGTACATTATTTGGTACATTTGAACACTCGTCATTATCGGAGGAAGTAGATTATAACTCGGTATTATGCAAGCATCAGCAAAAATAAATTATAGTATCATTGTCTATACATATGAATGGTTATTTTAATAAAAAATATAACGCCGGACTAGTCCAGGCCAATTTTGTAGGTCTGGTGGAAAAACAAGTGTCCATATTGAAAGAGCTCTTATTTTTAGGTCTACTTACACTTATTAGCTGCGCTCAGATCCTTTGTTCTCCACGGGGGGGGGGGGGGGGGGGACACAATGCTATCAGCACTCCTCCTTGGAGAACGATTGATAAAACTGATCACTAAAATCAAGTGAGCTTGATTTTAGCGATCAGCGAACGGTACCTCAAATGCAGGTGCCCTGCGCCCATTTACACATACCGATTATCACTAAAACGATCGCCGATGAGCACAGTTTTAGCGATAATCATCCAGTGTAAATGGGCCTTTAGCCCGGGGGTTACTTTTCTTCGTAGGCTTACATTATTAGATGTTAACGCTGCAAAAGATGTCAGCCTAAGAAGACACATAACCCTCAGCCTAAGCCTGCAGACCAGGCACTAATCAATGCACACGTTGCAGCTAGGACCTGCCAGCCTTGACCCTATTGGGAGCTAGGGGTGTGAGAGGGGAGTTCCTCTTGTCAAACCACTATCTTCCGGTGGCGTCAAGATACAATAATAACGGCTGCTTGACAGTGCGGTAAAGCCCCCATTACCTGATTGGCTGAAGCGCCTGCTCACTGTCCCTGAAACCTGTAGATTACTGTGGGGCTGCATGATTGCCCTGCTGTAAACTCTTCCGGGAGCCCTTCGATCTCTGCTGCATTTGGCGCTGGACACCGCGAGCATTGTCCCTGCTGTCAGTACCGCCACCTCGTAGTATGATGATGGGCTGGGGGACACAGTGGCGTTCTTGTTTTCCTTGTTTTCAGGCCAGGCTGCTCACTTGTGAATGGCCGTGGCGCCTGTGGACAGCCGGATCACACTGCGGACCCCGGCACAGACTGAGGGGGTGGGGGTGGGGGACAGAGCTATCAGTGCCCACAGCGCCAGAGAGCCGGCAGCTGTGACGAAGCTGTGAGGTGCAACAGAGAGACACGGGGGTGCACCATGGATGACTGAGGCGTGAGGGCCAAGTAGCTTCAGTGTGAGCGGAGCAGTGAGGTAGCGGATCGGCAGGGGACATGTTCTACGCCTTGGTAAGTGACAGCGCGGCAGAACTTCACCAGGTGAGAGGGCAGAGGCTGAGAGCAGGAGGATTCATACTGCGGCAAACCCACAGTAAGCTACTGCTTCCAGGGACAGTAAGCAGGCGCATCGGCAAATAAGCTACTTAGAGCGTCACCGCACTGCCAAGCAGCCTACATCTTGTCACTACCCCTCTACTTCCGGTGGTGACAAAATACAATAATACCAGGTTCTACACACGGTCCGGTAGAGAGGATTTGGTGTGAGAGGATAGGAGGCGTTTGAGACAGCGCTCCAGAGAAAGAGAAAAGATACTGACCAGTGCGGTGAGAAGGACACAAAGTTCTATAATTCATACTAAGGGTTCGGTCAGACAAAAAAAAAGCGCTACTGAAAACGTGTGAACGGGCAAAGTTTCATATGTACATCGCTTAAGACTTTGCCCGTTCACTGGAGCAGGTGGGCTTGGAGTAGCGCAGCTGCTCCACGAAGGTCCCCTGAACACTGTGACAGCACATGGAACTGCAGGATCTGTTGTCATCCAGCGAGAGTACTGCCACAAAAACCACTGCTGCTGCACCTCGGATGGAAGGCATGGAGGACACTTTGGATCTCCCTGCTGCCACCGGAACACTTGCCCTAAACGGTAAAGGAAAACTGCCTTCTCACCAGCTTTGCAATATGCCCTCCCTGATCCCCAGTTGTGCAAGTTCCAGCCGCAAGTTTAGGCCCAAAGCCTCCAAGGGAATCGGTATTGCTGCAGAAGGGGTCTCAGTCACTCAAAAATCTCCCCATGGTTTAGCTCCAACTGCACTTGTCTTGTCCAGATATTCTGATCCATGAGAACAATATGGAAACCCTAAATATACCAGAGCATCTGTGGTCTTATGTAGTGAGGAGCAACGAGGGGGTGGGGGTAGTGGACATTGGAATTATGAGGGGCCATTCGTACTATGGGTGGGAGTACTAGTATTATGGGGAGTTACAGAGGAGTTCATTAGGGGAAGCAGCAGGATGGTAAGAGTATGCAGAGATGATGTGGCAGGAGGCAATATTCATGGTCACCACCTGTGATCACTAGAGGTAACTGCAGTGTAAGCACTATTTCTGTGCTGTGTAGAACTGGTATCTGATAGCAACTACATTATTTGGAGGTATCTTTGAGCTGAGCGGCTGTATCTAAACTTGCTGCGTTATAGATATGCTATCTCAAATTTTTTTTATTTGGGGGACAATTCTAACTTTTGCTATGGGGCTCCATGACCTATCTATACGTCCTTGTGTGCCAGGCATACATAAATCTATGAATTTGGTTCCATGATCTGCAGAGAAGCGGACGCAGGATGTCAGGTCTTTTGCCCACAGTAAAACAATTTGTCCTGGAGCTTCTGCTCACTCTTAACATATCCTAAAATCCGACTCCACACTTAGCAACAACATCCGTTTCATCTGCTTCGATACTGGCAGGACCGCATAATCCAAATTCTTGTACCTTGCATTTGGACGCTAGTTTGCACCAACTGCCAGGCAATTACAAATAAAAGCATGGTCTGTGGAGTCCAATGCAACATCCACCTGAGGGCTTAGAACCCATTGCGTGTAGTACGTTCGTTCACACTAGTGTAATTTGCACGCGCATTTGGTTTGCACAAAACAATACGCAGCATGTTCTATTTTCGTGCGTATTTGCGCACCAATATAGCACATATTAACCTAAACTTATTTGCCCATGGAAATCAATAAGAGCATGCTTGTATGTTTTTTGCATGTGCCAATACAGTGAAATATGCCCCTACGTGCGCAAAAACACTCTGCCCATCGCGTAAATAAGTTTACACCTATATAAAGCCGGCCTGGGTCCTGGTTACACGATGACATTATAGTAGTGGCCCCAGTCTGAAGATGGAAAACACCCCGAGAAGCCATACTGGATGTGATCGAAACTTGGGTTATATTCAACTTAGAAGATAAAAAGGCAGACCATATTGGGGCGTAAAACACATTGTTACATAAAAACTTCTGCCGGCACCAGGGGATCCCATCCCAGATTATAAGAACTCCCATATAAACCACAATCTCCCCCGCTTCCCTCACCTGCTGCTCCTTTATAGGTCTACAATATATGAATTAAAATCATTTCCACTGTGGTTATCCCAATAAATGTTACCTCCCCTGGTTCCCTATTAGGCTTCCTTCACACGGGCGAGAGAATGTCGCAGAGATATCACATCGCTGGTCCGTGCGATAACGCTGCGTCTTCTCGCATCAATACTGCGATTTTGTAGCGCTACAAAGTCACATGCGAGGATTTTCAGAGGAGGCTTGAAATATAAGCCCTTCCCTGAAAATAAGCAGTAGCTGAAGACAAAAAAAAAAGACACATACATCATCTCTCCCGTGCTGTCAGCCCGGCCGCATCTTCTCCCCAGGTCCCAGGACTGAACTTATTCTTCTCTTCTGGTCCGGGATTCAAAAATCCCCGCCTTCTGGAAGCGCTGGCTGTGATTGGCTGACGTTTAGCAAAACACAGCCAGCAGTCGACGAGTGGCTATGATTGGTTCAATCACAGTCATTCAGCGAGCACTGTCTATGATTCGCTAAGCGTCAGCCAATCACAGCCAGCGCTTCCAGGAGGCAGGAATTTTTGAATCCCTGACCAGGAGAGAAGAAGATGATCAGTGCCGAGACCCGGGGGGAAGATGCGGCCGGGCTGACAGCGTATCTAAGGTGATTTATGTGTATTTTTTTTTCTGCAGTTAGGGCTTAGATTATAGCTTTGACAGTAGCATTTGCTACTGTCAAAGTTGCATCGCATCGCACGAAAACCCGCATTTTTGTGCGATGCAACAGAGAAGAAGGCTCCATAGGGAAACATGGGCTACAAAATCTCGTGAGTCGTGGGCATATCGCCAGACCCGCGAGGTTTTTGTGTTGGGTTGTTGCATGCTACAAAACATTGTATGTGTGAAGGAACCCATAGGAAAGCATGGGCTTCTTACACATGCAATTTGTAGCATTGTAGCAACGCTACAAAATCACGCAACGTCAAGAAATGTTAAGATAGAATAAGGGGGACATTCAGAAAAAAGTTGGAAATAAAAAAACTAATTTTTGCACTCACATTTGTGACTTTTTGCTGTCTGCGCCTCTGTCCAACAATTTTTTAGAGGGGGTGTGGCCTCCCCAAACCGATATTAATCTAGAAATCTATGCCAAGTCTGACTAGCTGTACATTTTGTGGAGGCGCACAGAGGATCCAGGTTGTGCCTAGTATATGAAGTATATAATGCGCTGCTTCATGCATTAGCTGCATTGTGTGCAGGGAAATGATATTAAGGCTGGTGTTTAACATGCAGGTCTTGGTGCAAAAAGCATATGGGAGAAATTTATGGCTCAAAGCAGCGCAGTACATTTTTTAGATGCGCCAAGGACCTCTATTTACCTTTGGGTTAATCGGTTTTGCCCCTGAATCTCATTCTCTGTGCAGTGTTAGTGTACATGATCAGGGTATTATTGTAAATACTGGTTGAGACAAGATTGACAGGGGGTTGACGCCCCCTATACGTGATTGGCTGCTGATCTAGCTCGGTTGCAGGTCCTGGCAGGCCACTAAGGGTATTGTACATCTCCATTCTCCCATGCAGACAGCCTTCCCCGCTGCAGCCACTGATCAGCCTAGCTGCAATAGGCCCAGAAACCGGCCCCACGGGCATCCAGCCGTGTTAGTTTCACAGCCCCCCCCCCCATCCTCCCTATTTGTGCTTAACAGCACAGCCGCCAGCAGAGAGGATACAGTGCTGGGGGGAACAGTCACTGACAGCCGGCGCCCACACACTGCAGGAGCAGAGCAGGGAGCTGACAGGGGCACGCGGGACGCTCGGTGACATGGGTTTCTGGCCACACTGCATGAGGACAGCACGTAGGCAAAAGCGGCGGGCGAGAGCTAGGCAGCAGCCGCAGACAGCAGGATGAGAAGGACAGAGAGGCCAAGTGCCTTGGCTCCGTAAGTGACATGCCGTCCCCGCAGAGTGCAGAAGGACAGCAGGAACGCAACAGCTGCTGGGCCGAGGGACAGTGATTCACAACCTAGCGGCCACTGAGGAATCTTGTACTTACGTCGGGGAGGAAGGTCAGACACATAGGCGGGTAACAGCGGAGGAGCACAGCGGCGGTTAGGGAGCGCGTCACCCTCACATGCCACGCCGTTTGACGCACAAAAGTATTTTAGCTGATTCTAGGACCTTGAGCTATTAAGCCAATAGGGACCTAGGGGTGTGCTAGGGGCATTCGTCAATGCAAGCCCTGTCATACTGACAATTTTCCTAACACACACCCTTAGGTTCCGGTGGCGCCAAGATACAATAATGCCCATGATCAGTAATGGTAAACTCATGTCTGAATCTTTGAGTTTTTCTGTTTAGAAGCAATGCAGAAAATGGCCGGGTTCACACAGGCGGTAAATACTGTTAAATTTAAACTTGTGGAGTCGTTGTGGAAATTCCACAGCATTTCCAGTAGCGGCAATGCGGGCAAGATTCTTAAAATCTCATCTGCACACCGTGAAATAATTAGCTGCCGAAATGGAATTTTAATTCATAATTCATAAATATCATGTCCATTTTGGCGCCACATTTTTGGTGCTGATTCCACCTCTTTATATAAAGGGGGCGAATTCCACACCAAATTCCACATCAAAATCTGCACCAAATGGTACAGTTTTGGGTGTGGATTATGCACTTTGGATCTGCTGCAGACATTCTGGCCCACGTGGACATACCCTAAGACTGTCCTTGTTGCCCGGGGTAACCAGTCAAAGCTCAGCTTTCAATTCTGAATCTCCTCTTGTAAAATGAAAGCTGAGCTGTGAATGACTGCTATGGACAACAAAGGCCGGCTTCACACGGGTGCGCAAATGTACATGCAATACGCTAGGAGACGTGTAGTACACTGGAAAAACAACACATCTGGAACTCGGACTAATTTTCAATCGGCGCATCTTTGTTTGCCACACACAAATGTCCATGCCTTGCAAGTGGAAAAAGTACAGTTAAAAAAATTGATCAGTCCGCAAATACGCATACGTTCCTCCAAAGAGAGCTAAAGACATTTTAGGATACTTCTGAAAGATGAGGCCTAATAAGTGAAGCCTCTCTAAATCTGGGATCACACATGCAGTACTTTGTATTGCATTTTTATGCCATTTTTTTTAGAGCCAAACACAGGAGGGGATCCCAAAATAAGGAAGCCTGAAAGAAAGATCGATAATTTTCCTTTCTTCTTTATCTACAATCGTTCAAAAATTGCCAGCCTTAGGCTGGGTTCACACAGGGCGGATTTTCCACGGAAATTCTGTGCGGGATTTCGCTGTGACAAATCTACCTGTGGCCACTAATCCCGGGAATAGCCAGCCATGTAGACAAGATTTTTTAAAAATCACGTCCACACGGGACGTTCAATCTGTCACAGCAAAGCTGGGAATAGCCGGCGCTGCGGTGCGGATTACCCAGCAGCAGCATATCTATTTTTTTCCCCGTTGCGTCCACTTTCCCGGCGGAAATCTCGTGGTTTTTCGCTGCAACAAAACTGCGAGATTTCCGGCGGGATTCTGACCCGTGTGAACCCAGGGTATGGGCTCATGTTCATGATCGTGTTTTCATCGCGTATTATGCGTGCTTTGCGTGGATGTGTGATACGCTGTAAATGGAGTCACTGAAAGCCAATGGACTTTCATTGATCCATGCGCATGTGCGTGTGGACACTGCGTATCGATACGCAAGAGAAGTAAATCTCAGGGCTTAATTTCTCTGCGTACAACGCAGCGTGAGTCCTATATATTGGTGTAAGCAGCGTATGCAATGCTGTCCATATGCAACACATTGTGCATGGACAGCCTTTTATACACAACACCGCTCTGAAACACAGCAGGGAATTTGAAGAAAAAAAAAAAGAGTCACACTGCGCATGTCCGTGTCCGTGTGATACGTGGGCATGCTCAGTGCACAGGCAGCCATAAGCAGTCTCTGCCGGCAGAGCCAATGTTTACAAAGCAGTAAAATGCTGCAGGGTCCTTTCACATTGGATGTCCATTACTTGCTTTGATTTGTAGTCGGGTGCAGCTTGTTTTTTTGTATGTTTCCCCTTTTATTTTATATTAAACCTCAAATAGGCCTATTACAGAGGAATAAGTATATGTCTTTATTGATTTTCTGATATTGTGGAAATACTTTTTTTCTTCTTTTCTGATTGCTGTTCTTTGAATCTGCTTGTTATCTGTGTTTTTTGTGCAGTCTAATTTGCCCAATAACGTTGCTTAAAAAAAAAAAAAAAAGACCCGCTGCGAGAGAAGAATCACACATGTAAATAATGGGCTATATTTCTATGTGTATCGCAATGCACAAAACTTGTGCAAGAATATCATCTATGTAAATGTCCTGCAGTTTCTGATGAACTATGGGCACCACTGCCAACCTAGACATAAAGTGCCAACCCTGCCCCATCAACTAATAATGTGGCACTAGAAGAACCAGCCATGAATTTCTCCATGTCTGGGCACTGGACAATCAATCATGGTGTCCACATCACTGGGTATATGGCAGAGCAGGGCACTGCCAGCAGCAGCTTCCATGACCTTTGACCTCCACTCGGCCAACTGCCATTTACTTTCAACTGTCAGCGGCAGCGATTGGATCGACGGCTACAAGATTGAGAAAAATGGTGTCCATTGGACATAGAGGAGATGGAGAGAAGAGGAAGAGAGAGGAGGAGAGCGAGAGCGGACTCACGGAGAGGAAGAAGAGGAGGAGCGGAGAGAATGCCATAATAATAAAGGATGGAGAGCCAACACCGGGCACCAGCCAGGACCCCGGACCATCAGACTCTGGATGTTACATCAGTCGCTTCACCAGCCTTCAGATATTGGGTAGAGGAAGCTTTAGCAAGGTAAGATTTTTTTTTTTTTTCTTTTAAACACCTTATTTTATGGTAAAGGCGAAGGGACCTGTACATTTTGTTGTAGATTTTTAGCACAAATTTTAGCTCTTCAAATAAGGATGAAATCTGTGTGTTACCTGCGGATGTTGGTGCAGATCTGCTATGTGTGGACCGAGCCGTAGGCAGCAGAATAGCCTAAAACCCCTACTGATAAATGTATAGGATCTTCCCCTCTGGCCGCTGTCAGTCATCATTTCCTTCTTCTTTCCCTGAGGTGGTCCTGGCATCATTTCCCGGGAGAAACACCTTCATGGCCATCAAGGTTGTCGACAGAAGAAGGAGCAACCCAATTGCACTAATGAGAGAGCGACGGATTCTCTTGAAGGCCCAAGACTGCCCCTTCATATGCCATCTGTACGCCGCCCAGCAGTCTGCAGACCAAGCCTACTTCGTCATGGAGTATCTGTCCGGAGGGAGCCTGGCAACCCTGATCAGGATGTGCGGCCGCTTGGACATCAGCAGTGTGAGGTAAGTAAATGACTGATCAGGAGACGGGAAATACTGAGGGTGACATGACAGGGGAGATATAGAAGAATGGAGAGCGTACAGCCTGCCATAAACAGCAGCTCTTCTCTTTTGGGGGTGACAGACACGTTGATGACATGATGTTAGGGAATTGATTTCATGTCATTGATACTACACTCTTCTCTCCGTCAGATTCTACACAGCGGAGATTGTATGCGGTCTCCAGTTCTTGCACCGACGCGCCATCGTCCACCGGTAAGCAGAACTGTCCCACATTTCTCTGCTCCCTTGTAATAGTGTCCCAGCTTTCCCAGAGTCCTGCATTAGTCCCGGTTTTGCTGCACTACATCCCTAAGTCTCCTGTATCTCCACTGATTTGCATTTCTCTTTTTTTATTGCAGAGATATAAAGCCAGAAAACATCATGCTGGACAGCGCTGGGCACATCCGCCTGATCGACCTGGGGCTGGCCCGAGACGGAGTCACCGCGTCTAATAAGATAACAGGAAGGACGGGCACACTTCAATATATGGCCCCAGAGGTGCTCCTTGGAAAGGCATACGACGCAGCGGTCGACTGGTGGAGCCTGGGGATTGTCGTATCCTGGATGGCGGCAGGACAGTCCCCTTTCTACTATGGAAAGGATCCCAAATTTCCATCTTGGCTCGATGCAGACTTAAAAGATCTTCTGGAGAGACTGCTGTGCAACAATCCTGAGAAGAGGCTGGGCGTGCATGAGGACATTAGAGATCACCCGTTCTTTAACACCATGAATTGGAAGAACTTGGAGCTGAAGAGAGAACAGCCGCC
The DNA here is from genome assembly GCF_035609145.1 of Eleutherodactylus coqui. Classification (NCBI taxonomy): domain Eukaryota; kingdom Metazoa; phylum Chordata; class Amphibia; order Anura; family Eleutherodactylidae; genus Eleutherodactylus; species Eleutherodactylus coqui. The sequence goes on along the minus strand of NC_089842.1, from coordinate 199,266,202 downwards.
ATTCAAGCCATTCAGCAGAGTTTTGGAGAATGAAAACCTGCAGTGGCCGGAGGATGGCACACCCCTTCACCCCGTGACCGGATTCTCGTTCACTTCACCAGACTGGACCCGGTAAGATCTTTCTTCTCCAGGGATGATGTTCTTCATTCTGACCCCGGTGTTCATCATCATTGTTCCCCTGGTGTCAGACAGAACATAAGGTCATATAATAATCCTGCTTCATGTCACCATGTCAGGTCTGCAGTCTTCTCCCTATTACTTAGTATGTTTCTGCTTCTTCTTAGGATGACGAGAAGAATCCGATAGTGAAGGAAGCCACAACCATCTGGTAAGTACCCTCTATACACACGTACACATACATATCTGTACACCTATACATATTTATACACACCGGACACCTACTATTATATCCATACATTGTAACAAAACCACATGCCTTAGAAAGTTTGATATAAAAACATTTCCTCTCTTATGTCTTGTAGGCTCAGCCCGCGCCAACTGTCTCCTGAACCCACGACTCTGCTGCTGTAGAAGACCTTGGCTTGCTGAAACATCCTCTCTACATCAACTGTGCTGCGTATTTCCACCACGCTCCCTCAACCTTGGGATCATCTATAATCGGCTGGCATCGGACATCATCCTCTCCTGAAGACCCTCTTCACCCCAGGAGCGGCCTGTGCTTGATTGGTAACTGGCGAGTTCAGGAAAAATAGCCCGAGTGACTATTATCCCTGAACTCCTGGTTACTAGTAAGACCTCAGCACCAGCCGGGTAAGTAGTACACCACATACATGAAGATTAGACACAAGTATAGGCACATACATAGACACACGCATACACACACTGATAGGTGTAGATTTCGGCTTTGATCCTGGGACTTGTTCCGATCGCCATATTTGGGGTCAGGAAGGAATTTTTCCAACTTGAGGACAATTGGCTCATACCTCAAGGAGGTTTTTGCCTTCCTCTGGATTACTCACAGCCTTAAATAGGGTTAGGTTTTATTTAGAGGGAAATAGCCAAAATATTAAATAATCTTATTCTATACAAAAATCTTTAGCTTTGTATATTTTCTAGCTGACATCACATATACCAGGGAGGTGAGCGGCTGCCGTTTGATCCTGAGATTTATTCTGGTCGCCATATTTGGGGTCAGGAAGGAATTTTCCCCCCTTAAAACAGGATAATTGGCTCTTTCCTCAAGGGGGTTTTCGCCTTCCTCTGGATCAACACAGTCTATAAATAGGTTTAGCTTGATGCACTTTATATTTCACATATACAGTAAATACTATTATATATAAGCAGATTATATATTCAGATTTAGGAATAGAAAACAAAATACTTTCTAAAGTCAGGTTAAATATCGATCTTGATCCTGGGACTTGCTGTGATTGTCATATTTGGCATCAGGAAGGCTTTTTTCCCCTTGGGTACGTTGGCACATAGCGGAAATGCTATGGTTTTTACACAGTGGAAAAATCTGTAGCATTTCCAAATCAAAATCCACATTGTTGGTGAGAATTTGAGTGTTTCAGTTCCAAATCCGCAGCTGATTTCAGTCTGCAACGCCGACCCTCTCACCTCGGGATACTGAGCCATCACTGGAGCGCACATTCTTCACCCGGCCACCGCTAATGAGCCCGTGGCCACCGCTGCCGCTGGTCAGGTGATGCGCCCACTTCCACATCTTCCGGCCAGTGGTAGCGGTGCTCAGTAGCGGTTTCTGCATGAGGAATGTACGCTACACTGAGGGCTCAGTATTTCGAGATGAGAGGGTTGGCGTTGCAGACTGAACCAATGGTTTTTAATGTGGTTTTCTGATGTGGAAATGCTGCACATTTTCCATGAATCTGCTGTATTTCTGCTACATGTGAACGTACCTTTGAGGTCAATTGGCTATTACCTCAAGTGGGTTTTTGCCTTTGTCTCAATCAACTCGGCCTTAAAATTTGCCAACACACAATGTACCATTGCCTATAACTACAAATAAAAGGTTCTTTCTCTTATATCTTTGTGTCGGTGTCTTTATTTCTGGAAGTTCATTAACCCCTTAACGACCGGGCCATAGTGTTTTTATGTCCTGCCCAAGTGAGCTTTATTCTCTGAGGACGTAAAAACATGCTTCTTGCAGAGACTAAAGCCACGTGGGCTCTGGACGTGACAGCTCCATGCTGTCGGTGCCCGCGGGAGCTGTCATCCCGGGCTGCGCCCCCCCCCCCCCCCGGCATTGCGATCGGCGCAATCCAATGGATAGCGCCGATCGCAAAAAAGTTAAAAAAAGTGCCCAAAAAGTAAAAGTTTCAGCTGCCCTGATGGATCGGATCCATCAGAGCAGCTGAAAATTCTTACCTGGCTTGTCGGCGGTGTCCCCCGGAGATCTGGTCCTCCCGGACCCGCCGGCGGCCTTCTGCACATGCGCGCCAGAAGATTACGTCAGGCGCATGCGCAGAAGCCCGGGAGCCCCCGGCAAATTCAAAACCTCCTGGCTCCCGGCTCCTGAAGGTAGCCGGGAACCAGGAGGTGTTACCGGGGACCGCGAAAAAGTTTGAAAAGTAAAAAAAAAGTGCTAGTTTCACCTCCCCTCATGGATCGGATCCATGAGGGGAGGTGAAAATACTCACCTAAGTCATCCCCGATGGCCCGGGACCCGAAGTCCCCCTCTGCGCATGCGCGCCCGATGATTTACATCGGGCCCATGCACAGAGGGGCTCGAGCCCCGGGAAATTCAAAATCCCTTTGCTCCTGGCTGCCATGTGTAGCCAAGAGCAGAGGGATGTCACTGGGGACATGATCACTGTCATCCAATGGATAACAGTGATCATGTAAAGTAAAAAAAAAAGTGTGAAAAAGTAAAAAAATAAAAAGTTTTAAAAAGTTAATAAAAAGTCTAAAAAGCGTACGTTTCATCTCCCCTCACGGATCATATCCATGAGGGAGGATGAAAGTACGCACATAAGGCCCCCAGATTTATCCGCGGACCTTACCCCAGCTTCTGCGCAGACGCCCGTCGCCAAAATGGCGGACGCATGCGCAAAAGCTGTGGATTGCCAGGATAATTGAAAATCTCCCTGCTCCTGGCTACAAAACTGAGCCAAGAGCCTGGAGATTTCACGGGGGCCGCCGTGAGCGGTTCCTGATCATGGGTTCGCCGTTATACAATGGATAATGGCGATCACGTAAAAAAGTTTTAAAAAAAAATTGAAGTTTCATCTCCCCTCACCGATGCAATCGGTGAGAGGAGATTAAACTTTTTACCGGAGGCCTCCGTATTTGCACCCCGACACGATCCTCATCCGTGAACTTACCCGGATTCTACACATGCGACCGCCGGCAAAACACCGGACACATGCACAGGAGTCGGGGAGCCCAGGAAACTTAAAATGCCCTTGCTCCCAGCGACCAACGGTCGCTGAGAGCCTGGAGCAGTGACGGGTGGCCTCGTTGAGCGGTCGCCGGTCACGTGATAAAAAGGTAGCGATCTACCTTAGGCCGGTCTCACATGACCGGATAGGAATTACGGATTCCGCATGCGTCTGATTCGCGGTAATATGCAGATCAATCGCATTGGATTACACAATTCCGCTCACATTAGTGGGTCGGAATTGTGTAATCCACTCGCAGAAAAGAGAACGCAGCAGGTTCTATTTTACTGCGGATATCCGCAACATAGAGCCCATTGTGCTCCATGGTCACGGATATACCCGCAGGCCATAAGCAACTACCTTTTATACGGGCTGCGGGTACCCAGGTCATCGCTAAGCGACGGTGCGGGAAATACAAACAAAAAAAAAGGTACTGCGCATGACCGCCTGTGTAAGTACGCAGTTATGCGCAGTACATTACGCGGCCGTACGCAGGGTCACAGCCGGGCTCACAGCTGGGATCCGCTGCGGGCCTCCGCAAGCAGATTCCGCCTACGGCTGCATGAGCCCGGCGCTATTCAGACCGCTACCTGTGATACGTATTTTACAAGAAGCCCCAGGAATGCTCGCCTTCCTGCAGTTCCAGGAGCAGCTTGTTGAGCGCCTTCTATGTGAGACCGCAGCACCTCATCAAGCTTACGGAGACTCATAGAACGCCACTTTTTACACCCCATACCCGCTACTGAGTTCAAGAAATGACCCCCAAAAAGCATGAGAGGAGGGGGATACCGGTTTTATTGCCCCATGGGCCCATTCCAACCAGCCTCCATAATTACCCCTGTCTTCGGAAATACCACACAGTTCACTTTATTACTTTTATCTAAGATTTGCGAACACCAAAAAGGGCGCGGAGTGTGTGGGGGAGGGGGGGGGGGATTTTTAGGGAGTCAATTTTTATTCCGTACAAATGAACAATGGGGCCTGGAATTTATTCAGTTGTGCCCTGAAATCCAACGGGTGTTCCCTCCTTTATAGGCCTTGCCATGGGTCCTGTAAGTAAATTAGGGTCACAATGGGTATGTTTCTGAACACGGGACAAACGGGGGTATCTATTTTGGGGTGAACGTCTTCATTCCTATGTACACTGTACAAAAAAACTGTTTTTAAATTTTAAAAATTGCCAAAAAAATTGAAAATCGTTACTTTTTCCTTCTGCTTTGCTTAGATTCATTCAAATACTGTGGGGTCAAAATACACAGTACACCCCTAGGTGAATTCGTTAAGGGGTCTAGTTTTCAAAATGGCGTCATTTGTGGGGGTTCTTTATAGTTTTGGCCACTTAATGGCTCAATAAGTGAGCAATGGGGCCTGGAATTTATTGAGTTGTACCCTGAAATCCAACGGGTATTCCTTTCATTTTAGGCCTAGCCATGTGTCCTGTAAGTCTATTAGGGCCACAATGGGTATGTTTCTGAACACGGGACAAACAGGGGTATCCGTTTTGGGGTGAAAGTTGTCATTTACATGTGTGCTGTACAAAAAACCCTGTTTTTAAATTGACACAATAGCCCAAAAAATGAAAATCGTAATTTTTTCTTACTGCTTTGCTTAGATCTATTCAAAAATTGTAGGGTTAAAATACACAGTACACCCCTAGATAAATTCATTAAGGCGTCTAGTTTTCAAAATGGGGTAATTTGTGGGGGTTTTCTATGGTTTTGGGCGCTCAAGAACTCTACAAGTGGGCAATGGGGCCTAAAAAGACTTCAAGCAAAATCTATGTTCTGAAAGCCACCGATTACTCCTTTCATTTTGGGCTCCGTTGTGCATGCGGACATAAGATTAGGGCCAAAATGGGTATATTTCTGAAAACAGCACAAATAGGGGTATCCATTTTGGGGTGCAAGTCTTCCTTCATATGTGTGCTGTACAAAAAAAGATGTTTTTAAAATGACAGAATTGCCAAAAAAAACGAAAATCTTAATATTTTCCTTTTGCTTGGCTTAAATTCATTCAAAAACTGTGGTGTCAAAATATGCAGTACACGCCTAGATAAATTCCTTAAGGGGTCTAGTTTTCAAAATAGGGTCATTTGTGGGGGTTTTCTATGGTTTTGGGCGCTCAAGAACTCTACATGTGTGCTATGGGGTCTAAAAGGACATCAAGCAAAATTTCTGTTCTGAAAGACACTGACTATTCCTTTCGTTTTGGGCCCCGTTGTGGACTCAGATATAATATTAGGGCCACAATGGGTATATTTCTAAACACGGGAGAAACAGGGGTATCCATTTTGGGGTGTAAATCCTCATTTTCATGTAAACTATAGGAAAAAAAATATGTCTTTAAAATGATAGAATTGAAAAAATATGAAATTTTACCTTTTCTCCTCTAAATTGAATTAATTCTTGAAAAAAACTGCGGGGTCAAAATACTCATGACCCCCCTCAGTGAATACACTAAGGGGTGTAGTTTTTAAAATGGGGTCATTTGTGGGGGTATCTATTATTCTGACACTCATGAGCCTTTCCAATCTTGGCTTGGTGTAGGAAAACAAAGTGTTTCTCAAAATGCTAAAAAGTAATGTTAAATTTGTACGTCATCTAAATGGTTAAAAAAAAACGAAAGTTTTTCCAATGTGCGCCCAAAATAAAGTAAACGGGTAGAAATATAAATTTTAGCAAAAATTTCTATATTATGTTTGCACATATTTAAGATATTGCAGTTGGAAATGTGAAAAAATGACGATTTTTTCAAAATTTTCCCAATTTTGGCGCTTTTAATAAATAAACACAAATTCTATCGGTCTATTTTGTCCTCCTAAATGAAGTACAACATGTGGCGAAAAAACAATGTCAGAATCGCTTGGATATGCAAAACCTTTCTGATGTTTTTCCATGTTAAAGTGACACATGTCAGATTTGCAAAATGTGGCCTGGTCATTAAGGCGCAAACAGGCTTGGTCACTAAGGGGTTAATATAACACCAAAAATTGGTACTGAAGGGTGGTGTCTTCTGCAAAGACTTTGTAAAATTGCATGCAGATGTTATCCTTGGTCAGATTTGAACCAAGGACTCCAGCACTGCAAGGCAACAGTATTAAACACTGAGCCACCATGCTTCAGCATGATACCACTACCACAGTTTCCAATACTAGTTTTAGGGATTTCTATGAACTGCAGGTTCAGGATTCGGACTGAACCAAACGTTTTGATGAAATTCAGAAAACTGAACGCACCAAACTTTTGCAAAACACAAGCTCACTTGCTATATGGTCAACGTGAAATATGTTAGTGCGCCTGTGGATTACTGCTGATCAAGCTGTACATCACATTTCCAGGATACAAATTGCAGTAAACTGCATTCTTCCATCTATTGAGAAAGCCAGAGTGACAACGTGTACAGTCTTCAGTCCCTCCAAAAAGAAGCTGCAAGATTCCCTCTGACCCTGAGGGCTACGGTGTCTATTCCAGATAAATCAAAGAAAACTATCTCCAAGGAAATGCGAAGGCCCCTTTCTTTTTTAACAGACGCTACTCAACAAACCTGGGACAAGTTCATCAGACCTTCTGAGAGTCTTCTGAGTATGTTCCTGAAGATGAATCAATCATGGAACGGGAACAAGGAGATGTGATTTATCCCCATGAGAGACCCTTCAGATTGTGGTAGCTCCTTCGGAACTGCAACTACCCCAATTAGGTATTCCACCGACAGAGATTCTGAGGAAAAAACCCTGTGTCCCTTGGGAACATATTAGGAGGAATAGTCGTTTCTAAAAGAAACTAAAAGGGACTCCCAAAAGGTTGAGCCCTGACATGTAAATAGCTGTTATTTTTCACAATAATAGACTCCCGCTCCGGAACCGCATCTGCAAATTTATTCAGTTTTGTGCTTATTGTAAAGAGACTCCCTTCAGGTTAAATGAACTGTGTTTCATTTAAGACTTTAAAGACTCCCTGTGTTCTAGAGCCATTTCTTCATCTATGTGTTTAAGATCTCATTCACACGAGCGTGTGTTTTGTGCACGCATAATGCACGCTTCTAAAAGAACCAATGGGTTCCTACAGAAGAGTTCATATGAGAATGTACAGCGCAAAACAGCGCAACCTAAAAAAGATAGGACATCGGCTATCTTAGGTGCGCGTTTTGACGGAGTTTCCATTGACTCCTATGGGAGCAGGAGTTAATAGAAACTCTGTTAATCCCTGTAGGGAGTCCCCTCATCACTGAACACTGTGACAGCACTGTGTAAGGGCTTCTACCCACTAACGTTTTTTTCAATGGGACTTTCTAATGTTAAAATCGCATCACACAAAAATCGCAAGTTTGTGCTTTTGCGATTTTTGTGCGATGCAATTTAACAGAAAGTCGCATTGAAAAAAACAGCAATATCGCAGCGTTAAAAAAAAACATTAGTGGGTAGAATCCCTAACAGTGTTCAGTTATGATGGGGCTCGCCGCGGGAATGAAAGAATCCCCTGCCACAGCTGTCGCAGTTGTGGAAGAGGAGCGCTATGCTATCCCATTGAAAGTAATGGGATAAAGGCATTTCCCGCAGCGAGGGAGGCTAGAAATATAAGCCCTACCCTGAAAATCATCCCTAGCTGTAGAAAAAAAATCTTAACTCGCTTACAATCACTGTCCGGCTCTTCTCCCTGGTCCCCAGTGGTCGTCTTCTTTCTGGTGGCTGGGGATTAAAAATTCCCCGCCTCCTAAAAGCACTGGCTCTGATTGGCTGAGCGCTGTGATCAATCACAGGCATCGCTCAGCCATTCTATGAATGGTTGAGCACTTCCTCTGATTGGCTGAGCGCAGGTAACAATTACAGGCAGTGCTCAGCTGGCATTTAATGAATGGCTGAGCACTGCCTCTGATTGGTCACAGTGCTCACCCAATCAGAGCCAGCGCTTTCAGGAGGCACGGATTTTTCATTCCCTGGCCACCAGAAAAAAGACTGCCTGGGACTAGAAAGAAGAGCCAGACAGCGCTTGTAGATGAGTTAAGATTTTTTTTTCTACACCTATGGATGATTTTCAGGGTAGGGCTTATATTTCAAGCCCCATTGAAAGCAGCGCTGGCCCCATTGAAAGCAATGAGATACCATTGCGCTCCTCTACCACAGCTCTCACAGCTGTGGCAGGGGATTCTTTCATCCCTATTGCAGTCCTATCATCACTGAACACTGTGACAGCACTGTCACAGTGTTCAGTGATGAGGGGATCTTTGTGGAGCGGCTGCTCCAGTGAATAGGCAAAGTTTCATGCGCAAACTTTGCCCACTCACACGATTTCCGCATCAGCAAGGACCAAATTTTTTAAAAACTCGCTCGTCTGAATGAGACCTAAAGGAGAACTCCACTCTTAAAGACTTCTGTTCCCTTTGTTCCCTTTTACCTTATTTCCAGCCGGTGCAAATATAGTTATGTAAAATTGGTTTGTGCGCTCTGACCTGCACCCAGAGACTAAGTACTGAAGCAACCAACTCTAAGAATGGCTGGAAATGTTCACAAGCAACAAATTTTCCACTTTATTTCAGGACTTTTTGAAACTGACTTTTTCATATTCCAAGTGCACTTATTGCTGCTTAGAAGGAAATTGTTTATTGTAACATTTAAGAAATGTGCAGGAGAGTGTACTAAGTAGTATGTTGAACTCTTTATGTAACCTTATACTTAGGTCTTTTGCAGGGGGAAGTCAGAGATTCACAGTCATAAGTGCTCTTTTTTGCAAAATGTAATGTTTCTTTTTCAGAAGTTCCCGATAGTCAAACCAAAATAGTAGTAGAGGGCCATCTAATCTGCTTGGAACTCAGTACTACTCCAAGCTAAACCATCCCCACCATTGTTGCCTTTGTTGCTACAGGAAAATGCGCAAAGTTATTGCCTCTTTTCCATACTTGAGAACTTTCCAGCAACCTTTACAATTTGTGTGCCAAAGTCAGTGGGCTTTTCATCGGTCTTCTAGGTCTTTGGGGAGAAGTAATATGAAGAAACCCCATAGCTCCTGCTAATGCAACCCAGGTTCCGCCTGGCTTCGTTAGCCTTGAGTATTCATGAAAATGAAAAGGTAGATCTACTTCTTTATCACACTGCCAATAACCTACTAATGCACTTCCCACACATGATGCGCCTTTCCCGGTGCCGGAGCTGAAATGCATAGAGCCATAGCTGTCCCTGCGGGAGCGAAGGGATGGACCTCACTGTTGTGGCCGCCATCTTCAGCGGGGAAGCGGCATCCGCGTACTTTAGAGTCTCGCCGCAGGACCATACACCATGAGCGCGGCAGTTGAGAGCGGGGGACCTTAGGGTTAGGGTACAATTTCTTCTTAGCCTTACATTTTTGGATGTTCATGCTGCCGTGTTACATGTAACACGGCAGCATTTACAGCTAATAATGTCAGCCTAATTATTAATGTGCACAGAACGCAGCTATATTTCCACATTTTGCTCCTAGGACCTGTCAGCCTTGGCCCAATCGGGAGCTGGGGTTGTGAGAGGGGCGTTCCTCCTGTCAAATCCCTAGCTTCCGGTGGCGTCAAGATACACTAATACCAATGTCAAGAATATATATGTGACTTTAATATGTTAATTTGTCATTAGTCAACCACACTCTGCTGTTACAAACTTCAATCTAATCCAAAGTCATGAATCAGATAGCTAGAAGATAGGCAGCCTGTGATATATAGAAGGCTCTATGCATGGATTGGTAGAGAGGATTTGGTGTAAGAGAATAGGAGGAGTTTGAAACAATGTGGTAGAGAAGGAGACAGTGCAGAGAGCAAGAAGGAGGTTGCTAGACAGTGCTCCAGAGTAAGAGAAAAGATACTGACCAGTGCAGTGGGAAGGACAGAAAGTGTGAGTACCTAAAGAAAAGAGAAGAATTTCAGCAAGGATTTAAAGTAATTGTAACACATTAGTAGAGGACTGATATTTAAAATAATTTAAGAAAATCATCAAAGGACTAAAGTAACTGAGATATACTAGAAGATAAGCTTGATAATAACAAGGAACAAGTAGCCTCAAAGCTCAGGAGAATAGAAGGAGAAAAGCAGGAGGACAACGCATAGAGAATAGGAAGAAATTCCAAGCTTAATCACTGTGAAAGGGCCTGTTTGTTGCCCACATAGAAAGTCTGCGCTTCATGCCTGCTAATACTAATGTAAAAGAATCCTAAACTTGCAGTAAAGAAAGCTTAAGATTTCTGTTGTTCTAAGCAATAAAGTGTTCATAGTTTTCACTGCTGATTCTGCCTCCTGGAGTTCCTTCCCACCATTTAATATCTGCACTGAGGTACCACACTACACTTCAGGGAAAAGAAATGTTTTACTTTATTTTTCTCCTTTTTATATTATTATTTTGTTTGACACATGTCTCGGCCTGTATACGGACTGGTGTCACGAACTTGATAATTGCCCTTTTCACTTGTAAAAAGCCACACCAGAATCGCATCTTCACTATCAGACCGGAGCAGCAGCGCCACCATGATAAATAGATGCTTTTCTGCTGCTTCCCCACTAAGTCTGGTCCGGCCCATTGCAATCATAATATCATAGCAAAAGGTAAATTTTTTAGCAGTGGGGGCAGTGTGCTGCTCTACAGCAAAGGCAAAATTGAGGTGCTCACCCCTAGATCTCTAGACACAAACATGTCTGTCATCAGTGCCCAAACTAAATCACCGTTGAAGACAACCCAGTTCCACTCCATAAGAGTCCACTTCCCCTTTCACTCCTGGAGACAGCTAAAACATAAAAGTACAAATAGTAGTATTAGATATTACTCCAAGCATCACAAAATCCTGAACCAGCAACAGCGCAGATTATTAAAGAGATTAGACAAAACCTAAAAAGTTCTTAAAGAAAGCAAGTTACATACCCGCAATTTAGCTCTGTTACTGGATACATAACAGACTTGTTTTCATTCCAGATGGAGATCCTCTGTGAACACCAACAGATACGGGTTCTCTTAGACGGACGACTCTGCGAATTTACACATCGTGTATCACAGCTTAAAGCAGTAACGGGTCTTCGGTCACAAGAGACATAAGAATGAGGACCTAGGAAGAGGAAATATACTATTTTACTGTGGTTCCAGTGGCCTAGTATTTAGCACCATTTTTCTTGGTGCCATTTTACTGCTTGCCCGATACCTGCCCACTATATTCCTGTACCATATTACTTGCTTAGAACCAATCTGATATCGGTCTGATACAATTCTACTTCTTGCTTGGTACCTGTTCATTATGCTTCTGATACCACTTTGCTACTTACTTAATAGCAGTCCCCTGTCTGCCTGGTACCATTCTACTACTTGCTTGATCCCAGTCAACAGTTTCCATGACATTATTTTACTACTTGCTTGATACCGGTCCAGTGTATGCCAGAAACCATTCTACTTGCTTGGTAGCAATCCACTATTTGCTTGTTATGACTTTTAGGATCACTATTTCCCTGTCACCATTTTACTACTTTCTTACAACCCGTCTATTATTTCCCCAGTACCATACTATTTACCATAATATATATAAGGTGATATATCTGCATTGTGTATAAACATCTGTATATACTAGGACAGTGGTGGTGAACCTACAGCACGCAGAACCCTCCCTGCTGGCACACATTGCCGTTGGCCGCTCACTGCGATAGTGAATACCGGCAGGGGCTGTGGCTCCTATGCCGGCATTCACTCAGCAGCGCTGGTATCTGCACTGATCCCGGCGCACACTGTGACGTCAGTGTGCAGCCAGGATCCTCCTTCCCTGACATCTCCTACTTGGTTCCACGAGAGCAGGGGGAAGAGGTGTCTGGCAGCACACTGACGTCAATGTGCACCTGCGATCAGCGTTGTTGGAGGGTGCGCTGGGAAGAGGAGGAGCGGCGCTTCCACGAGGAGGGGGTAAATATATGGGTCTCAGGGGGGAATGTGGGTCCGCTGTGAGATGTCACTATTACACTGGGGGTGGCTGTAGGGTGTCACTATTGCTATTGGGGGTTGCTTTAGGGTGTCACTATTGCTACTGGGGGCCATTGTAGGGTGTCACTATTGCTACTGGAGGCCGCTGTGAGGTGTCACTATTACTACTGGGGGCCACTATGGGGTGTCACTATTATTGCTGGGCGCTGCTGTGGAGTGTCACTGTGATACTGGAGGCGGCTGTTGGGTGTCACTGTGATACTGGCGGCCACTGTGGGGCGTCACTGTGATACTGAGGGCCGCTCTTGGGGGAGTCACTTTGACACTGGTGGCTGCTGTGGGGGAGTCACTGTGGTACTAGGGAACGCTGTGGGGGGTCACTGTGATATTAGGGGCCGCTCTTGGGGGGGTCACTGTGATACTGGGGGCCACTATTGGGGGGACACTGTGATACTGGGGGCTGCTGTTGGGGGGGTCACTGTGATACTGGGGGCCGCTGTGGGAGGTCACTGTGATACTGGGGGCCGCTGTGGGGGGTCAATATTACTGCTGGGGGGGTCACTATTATCACTGGGGGTGGGTTACTATTATCGCTCGAGGGGTCACTATTATCGCTAGAGCCGCTTGGGGGGGGTGGGGGTGGCACAATTATCGCTTGGGTATGTTTACATGTGGCGGAAATGAGCATGGCTGTTTCAAAATAGACAGCGTGCAGATATTGACTGCTTTTTGGATGTGGAAAAGCTGCAGAATTTTCCCAAAAAAATTTCCACTGAGGACAATCTGCAGTATTTCCGCATCCAAAAAGCAGTTAAAATCTGCACGCTGTCTATTTTGAAGCGGACCTGTACTTTTTAGAACGACGGGGGTAAAATAGTACGTTGTGATAAGCCCCGCCCCCTGATGAGTGGGCACTTTGCAGTAAATAAGTGGGTTTTGGGTTGCAGTTTGGGCACTCGGTCTCTAAAAGGTTCACAATCACTGTACTAGAAGATATACCTACGTTGTGTATATATGTATTAGGGTCATTCCACATCAATTGGACCAATTTTCAAAATCGTCCCCACTCGACCGTCTCCGATTTTGCTGAAAATTTACTCAGATATATGTATATGTTTGAAACGAGGTTCTGTGAAGTTTTAGCTCCAGATCTTAAATACCTGTGGCACTGTCGCCTTTACACTGGAGGTCCCACTGAGCTCGCGGCTTCAGCTACAAGGATTTTGCAAACTTTGGCACATAGGCATTATAGAAATATACTGGCTATGATGCTGAAATTGGACATACTAGCTCAACTTTTGCTGGTGAACACAAAAAAATTAGTACCGGCTATCACAAAAGAATATATCGGCCACAATTTTGTGTCAAAGTAGCTTGAAAATCACGCCGCATGACATTTACACCAAACTTTGGCCAAGTATAGCTCAAGACCAAAAACCACTTGTAACCGGTGCTTTGCTCTGTACACCAAACAACTACATGGCTTTGCACTGCTGCAATATCACGGTCAAAGCATATGTATTTGTGAAGATATTCACACCCACATATGATGAAAAATGTTAAATGATCAAATCTGACCTATTTTTAAGGTCAAATATCTAAAAAAGGGTACCCCTGAAATCTATTTATTTTGATATCAGTCGAAAGAGCAAATTTTTCTCTACAAGGATCATCATTTTATTTTTTGGAGTCTTTTAGGCTAAGGTAAGAAAAATGACTTTAAACATGGTGCTATTTACGCGCGTAATGCATTGTTTTTGCATTTGATTTTCAGATTCTTATCACATTCTTAGCTTGATTACAGAGTCATATTGTTGCTAATAATGTCTATTATAATCAATATAAACCTTTTTATTTAGGAAAACTTATTGACTATTGTTGCATTTTTATTGCATATATTATTGATTTCTTAGCGATGGAGAATGAAATTGATGAAGAATCGGTCCAGTGCTCTATTGGCCTTGCGAACAATTCGATGTGCCACCTTAAGACATTCACCCATAGCAAGGACGAGTTGAAATTGTTTACAAGCTTTGGATTGGATGAACAGACATTGCTGCGTCGACGAGTGGGAATAAATTTTGACGAACATTCACAAATCTGTTTACACCATGAAGCTTCATTCTTGACCAAATATGAGCATTTGCAAAAATCGTGTTGCAATCCTTTTGGAAAGAAAGCTCATAACACAAAAAAGAATTTGCGAGCTATCAATTTGTTAGCAGCTGACCAGTTGAAAGAATTTACAAAGAATGATGTGAAGCCTGGCCAGAAGATGTGTGCATCATGTCGAAAAGAACTGGTGGATTGGAAATATTTTTGAAATTTCAGTCGACGACCATGATGCATTAATAAATTTCATGCATCCTCATGGACCAGCTAGCTTCTTTCACTGGCCTGTGAGAAATGATACCTGCTGGATTCCTGAGCAGTCAATCATTGCAATACTGCCAGCACCAGCTGCAACAGCAATGGGACGACAATACAGCTTCTTGGAGCCAATTATGTTGCAAATTCAGCAACAGTTCCAGACCACTTAGACTGAACATTATGGCTTGGGAACCAACAAAAGAGACCCAATATTAGGCTTGGGATCCTAGGCTAAGACACCCACCCTCAGGCTTCGGAACCTGTGATAAAGAGACCGCCCGTGGCTGGCCTTGCACGGCTATCGGGCGTGGCCCCTAGGCGATGGGGCTGCCAATTCTCAAAAGATTTGGCATTATTACAATTCTTAAAGGGGTTGTCCCGAGGCAGCAAGTGGGTCTATACACTTCTGTATGGCCATAATAATGCACTTTGTAATATACATTGTGCATTAATTATGAGCCATACAGAAGTTATAAAAAGTTTTATACTTACCTGCTCCGTTGCTGGCGTCCTCGTCTCCATGGTGCCGACTAATTTTCGGCCTCCGATGGCCAAATTAGCCGCGCTTGCGCAGTCCGGGTCTTCTGTAGTCTTCTATGGAGCCGCTCGTGCCAGAGAGCGGCTCCGTGTAGCTCCGCCCCGTCACGTGCCGATTCCAGCCGATCAGGAGGCTGGAATCGGCAGTGTACCGCACAGAAGAGCTGCGGTCCACGAAGACAGAGGATCCCGGCGGCCATCTTCAGCGGTAAGTATTGAAGTCACCGGAGCGCGGGGATTAAGGTAAGCGCTCCGGTAAGCTTCCTTTACTTCCCTGCATCGGGGTTGTCTCGCGCCGAACGGGGGGGGGGTTGAAAAAAAAAAAAACCCGTTTCGGCGCGGGACATCTCCTTTAATAGGATTATAATACCAATTCTTAGGGAATTGGTAGTGGTATAACCACCATGGACCAACGCAAGGGTTTGAATAGTGCATTTATCATTCATTGCGTATGTTTAAAAACGCCATGTTCAGTGGCATTTTTCTTTTCTTAAACTGAAAGACTCCAAAAAATAAAATGATGATCCTTGTAGAGAAAAATTTGCTCTTTCGACTGATATCAAAATAAATAGATTTGAGGGGTACCCTTTTTTAGATATTTGACCTTAAAAATAGGTCAGATTTGATCATTTAACATTTTTCATCATATGTGGGTGTGAATATCTTCACAAATACATATGCTTTGACCGTGATATTGCAGCAGTGCAAAGCCATATAGCTGTTTGGTGTACTGGTCAAAGCACAAATTACCAATGGTTTTTGGTTTTGAGATATATTTAACCAAAGTATGGCTTAAGTTTGCAAAATCCTCGTAGCTGAAGCCGCGCGCTCATTGGGACCTCCAGTGAAAGGGCAACAGTGTCCCAGGTATTTGATATCTGGCCCTAGAACTTTACAGAACCTCGTTTCAAACATACATGTACATCCTTATAAATTTTCAGCAAAATCGGAGATGGCCGAGTGGGGACCACTGGTCCACTTGGCATGGAATGACCCTATATATACTGGGTGATATACCTGCATTGTGCATATATGTTGATATACTAGGTGATATACCGGCGTCGTGTATATATGTAGATATACTAGGAGATATACCTGCGTTGCGTGTGTATATGTATATATACTAGGAGATATACCTACAGTGTGTATATATGTATAAATACTGGGTGATATACCTGCGTTGTGTATATATGTATATATATTAGGGGATATATCTGCGTTGTGTATGTATGTCTATATACTAGGTGATATACCTGCATTGTGTATATATGTATATATACTAGGTGATATACCTGCGTTGTGTATATATATATATATATATATATATATACATACTAGGTGATATACCTGTGTTGCATATATATATACTAGGTGATATACATGCGTTGTGTATATATGTAAATAAACTAGGTGAAGTAGCTATGTTGTGTATATATACTAGGTTATAAACCTACGTTGTGTATATATGTATATATACTAGGAGATATACCTGCGTTGTGTATGTATGTATATATACTAGGTGATATACCTGCAGTGTGTATATATGTATATATATATATATATATATATATATATATATATATATATATATACTAGGTGATATACCTACGTTGTGTATATATATATATATATATATATATATATACATATATATATATATATATATAGATAGTGTGTGATATACCTGCGTTGCGTATATATGTATATATACTAGGAGATATACCTGCGTTATGCATATATGTATATATGGTAGGTGATATACCTACATTGTGTATATATGTATATATACTAGGTGATAAACCTGTGTTGTGTATATATATATATATATATATGTAAATATATTAGGGGATATACCTGCGTTGTGTATATATGTATATATACTAGGTGATATACCTATGTTGTGTATATATGTATATATATTAGGTGATAAAGCTGCGTTGTGTATATATTTATATATATACTAGGAGATATATGTGTTATGTATATATGTATATATGTATTAGGTGATATACCTGCGGTGCCCGGCGATTTTATGACTAGTCCTGGAATATACAAAGTGGGTCACAAACAAGAGCCCAGCACTGCTCTGTTATGGAAGCTGTCCAACAGAAAATGTGTGTTACCCAAAGCAACCAATCGCAGCGCAGCTTTCATTTTACGTCATCAGTATAAGAAATAGCAACCAATCACAGTGCACCTTTCATTTTAACTCAGCAGTATAGGTAACAACAACCAAACACAGCGCAGCTTGGCATTAGTTTATCTTGACGCCACCAGGAAGTCCTGGTGGAGTCAAGATTGACAGGGGGGGGGGGGTGCAAGGCACAACCCGGGGGAGTTTACAAGCATTGAGGCAAAATAGTGCCGAAATGTTTTGTACTGCACCACCGTCGGCGCTTCACAACAGCCCCCCCCCCCCCAGACGATGTTACTTTCATATACCGGCGGCTGTAGGGATGCGACAGGAGTGGGGAAAAAGACAGTGCTATGCGTCGCCCGCAGATTGCAGGAGCACACACCCTACCGCCTTCCAACACACCTGATGCGCCTTTCCCGGCGGCCCATCAGAAGCGCAAAGCGCGGAGGGCTGCAGCTATCAGCGATGGAGCTTACGCCACGGATTTCACAGTCCTGGCACACTCTGCTACTAGGAACTGCCATCCTAGGCCCTATCGGGAGCTAGGGGTGTGAGGGGGGTGTTCTTTCTGTCAAACCTGTAGCTTCCGGTGGCGTCAAAATACAGTAATACCGAACAACTTTAATATTACCTCAGCAGTATAAGAAACAGCAACCAATCACAGCACAGCTTTAATATTAACTCTGCAGTATAAGAAATAGCAACCAATCACAGCACAGCTTCTATATTACCTCAACAGTATAATAAATAGCAACCAATCACAGTGCACCTTTTATACTACCCCAGCAGTATAAGGAATAGCAACCAATCACAGCACAGCTTTTATCTTACCACAGCAGTATAGGAAATAGCAAACAAACACAGCGCAGCTTTAATATTACCTCAGTAGTATCAGAAACAGCAACTAATCACAACACACCGTTTATTTACCCCAGCAGTATAAGAAATAGCAACCAATCACAGCGCAGCTTTAATATTACCTCAGCAGCATCAGAAACAGTAACCAATCACAGCAAAGCTTTTATATTCCTTCATCAGTAAAGGAAATAGCAACCAATCACAGCGCAGCTATTATATTACCACAGCAGTATAAGGAATAGCAACCAATCACAGCGCAGCTATTATATTACCTCAGCAGTATACGAAATAGCAACCAATCACAGTGCAGCTTTCATTTTCCCTTAGCAGGGTAAGAAACAGCAACCAATCACAGTGCAGCTTTCATTTTCCCTTAGCAGCGTAAGAAACAGCAACCAATCACAGCGCAGCTTTTATATTACCTCAGCAGTTTAAGAAACCGCAACCAATCACAGCACAACTTTCATTTTGCCTCAGCAGTATAAGAAGCAGCAACCAATCACAGCGCACCTTTTATATTACCTCAGCAGTATAAGGAATAGCAACCAATCACAGCGCACCTTTTATATTACCTCAGCAGTATAGGGAATAGCAACCAATTACAGCGCAGCGTTTATATTACCTCAGCAGTATCGGATATAGCAACCAATCACAGCGCAGCTTTTAGATTACCACAGCAGTATAGGGAATAGCAACCAATCACATTGCAGCTTTCATTTTACCTCACCTTCACAGATATAGACGAAATTAAAATAGATACCTTTTATTAATAACTTGTTTAAAATTAGGGCCACATAAATCATATAACAAACACTAACATACGTGGACTAACAACATGAATCGTGCTGTGTGACTCAGTGACCGGATGGAATAAGGGTCTAGGTTCCCCCCTAGGTATCCAGTCAGGTTAACCCCTATTAACAGAATTAGGGGACTGGGTCACTGGTTTATAGCGGTATGTCACAATAGGAAGGTTCCCAATCTAGCGTGGCTGGTTCCCAGCCGGAAACCCCTTGACCGTTATTATCGCTATTTTCAATAAGGATCATATGGTTGATCAAAAGATCTATGTTACACCATACTAGATACGTTGTCACTTGTGGTACGTATATTTTGACGTTAATAATGGGGGAATTAGACCCCTCAGTGGATGATCGCTCAGATATTAATATAGGTGTTCCAACGTCAATGACTGGGTAGTCAATCAGTGCTCACTCAAGCATTCTTTTCATGTCTTGAGATAATTCCTCAGCAGGTAGGTGACTACTCAGATGGCTTGCAATGTTTCGGCACTTATAAACGTATTACTTCAAAGTTGTGTATTGATTTCACACAGCGAGTGACTGCTCAAGTATTTAGTGTACGTATTACGAATGGTCACTATAGTGGTCACTTAGACGTACATCAGTTTGGAGCAACGGAATAATTACTCCAAGAGTGCGTGATCACTTCCGTGGCCATTCGTTTGTTTTGTTACAGAATTAATTTGCTTAAGGGATAGGACATTAGCTCAACGCGTTTCTCCGTCCCTGTCTGGGGCGGTTCTTCAGGAGCAGGGCCGAAAATTGCCCTAAATTCTATGTGATAATCCCTATGAATCCTATTTTAGTGAATAAGACCCTTGTTGGTAGTCCTTGTTTTTATAAAAGGAAATAAGACAAAGGTTCTCCTCCTAATAGTTCCCTAGGCTCAAAAAATAAATATGGAGGGTCGCTTTGCTTGATGAAGATAGCAAGCGGACCGATGAAAGCCTACAGGAATATTGACTTTACTAATTGCAGTGAGACCGGTTGTATTGTATGATTCTCACGGCAAGTAGAGAAAAGTCGCCGAACACGACTCCCCGTTTTCAGAAGGAATCTCAAGGGACGATTCCCTCAAAGACACGATTTGAGTCGTGCCTCAAAAAATAATAGAGGGCTAGTCCCATAGACCTGTAGTTTCAAGTCTATAGGTACTGGATCGGTGCCCAATTACAGCCTGTGGCCTGTAAAAAGTAGTCTAATAGGGTTGGATCAATCATCCAATACGCCAAAAAAAAAATTAGTAAGTAGTGCTGCCCCAAATGCCGGACAGGGCTGCGTAGCCCTACTAGTAAGGGGAGTCAAGCTGCAAGAGGAAGAGAGGAGAGATAAAGTGCCTGCGGCTCTGATGGTGAGCGGCTGGCAATGAAGTCCCAGAGCTCACAGCAGGGATTAAAAAGGGATATAGCTCCTCCTAGTTCCGGGGGCTTGTCAATGGTTAACCAATCTGTTCCCTAGTGGGGCGGGTCTGAGCTTAACCAGGTAATTGGCAATGCATTCAACCCGATAAACCACTACCTATGTTATCTGTTGTGGTACCAATTCTAGTCCGGATCGTAGCGCTGTTGGCTCAGTATCTGCCATGACCTAGCGATTCTTTCATAGAGGGCTGCGATCGGCGGCATAGGTACGGATGCGGCACTTCCGCGTCCCATGCTGGAACGCATGCACCGTCGCCTAGTGACGTCATCACGCATAGTGCGCTCCCATTGGACGGGAGGGCGGTACTGCAATGACGCCAATTGGGTACTGTGTCCGTGGGCGGAGAGAATGTAATAACGAGGACATCCCTTAGGCAGCCTATGAGTGGTCAAAGCCGCTTTGTCGCTGCCTCCTCGAACGGTATACAAACGCTTCCGCGTTCCAGGCTGGAACGCATCCTACGTTGCGGAGTGACGTCATCGCGCACGCCAATCACCGCTACCCCAAGGGGGCGGCGGCGCGATATCGTCACTGGCCGACTGAGTCCGTAGGTGGAGTATACAAGTAAGAGGTATACCACAGACACAGACATTGTAGGCGTGGTTGCACTTCTGTTTCTCCGCCCCTAGATGATCGGTGTGTCAAAAACTGGTAGCAGATGGAGTACAACTCAACAGATAATAAAGATCGCAATGTCCGGAATTAGCTTCCATAAAGGGGCAATGATGGTGAAATCTGCATTATGTTGTAGTGGGGAACGGACTACTCATGGTAGGGAGCTCAAGGTTTATATATATCCCATGTAGTGATAATTTCTGGGATGTTGGTTATGTAAAGTATGTGGACCCCAAATATAATAATTTTTAATAATAGTCAGGGTTGTAATTTAAGCATACAGGCAGGGAAACAATGTACAACGGCACAATGTATCGCTACCAGCATGCAAAAATATAAGTCATGCGGGGAGACTGTCATGGCCCAGAACAACATGCGAGAGATTTATCGCCAGTTTGTCTGGAAAATACTGGACATATATGAAGATAGTCCCCTGTTTAACCCACAATAGGGCAGGGAGTCGATCCGACATGGGTCAGGAGAACCGGAAAACAGCGGAAGAGGCAATCAATTTTTTAGGGAGCTGAGAATTTTTTCACATCAGCGATAATCAGTCTAAAGGAAACAGTTGAAATTTAGGGTTGCATTAAGACACAGTACCCAATTGGCGTCATTGCAGTACCGCCCTCCCGTCCAATGGGAGCGCACTATGCGTGATGACGTCACTAGGCGACGGTGCATGCGTTCCAGCATGGGACGCGGAAGTGCCGCATCCGTACCTATGCCGCCGATCGCAGCCCTCTATGAAAGAATCGCTAGGTCATGGCAGATACTGAGCCAACAGCGCTACGATCCGGACTAGAATTGGTACCACAACAGATAACATAGGTAGTGGTTTATCGGGTTGAATGCATTGCCAATTACCTGGTTAAGCTCAGACCCGCCCCACTAGGGAACAGATTGGTTAACCATTGACAAGCCCCCGGAACTAGGAGGAGCTATATCCCTTTTTAATCCCTGCTGTGAGCTCTGGGACTTCATTGCCAGCCGCTCACCATCAGAGCCGCAGGCACTTTATCTCTCCTCTCTTCCTCTTGCAGCTTGACTCCCCTTACTAGTAGGGCTACGCAGCCCTGTCCGGCATTTGGGGCAGCACTACTTACTAATTTTTTTTTTGGCGTATTGGATGATTGATCCAACCCTATTAGACTACTTTTTACAGGCCACAGGCTGTAATTGGGCACCGATCCAGTACCTATAGACTTGAAACTACAGGTCTATGGGACTAGCCCTCTATTATTTTTTGAGGCACGACTCAAATCGTGTCTTTGAGGGAATCGTCCCTTGAGATTCCTTCTGAAAACGGGGAGTCGTGTTCGGCGACTTTTCTCTACTTGCCGTGAGAATCATACAATACAACCGGTCTCACTGCAATTAGTAAAGTCAATATTCCTGTAGGCTTTCATCGGTCCGCTTGCTATCTTCATCAAGCAAAGCGACCCTCCATATTTATTTTTTGAGCCTAGGGAACTATTAGGAGGAGAACCTTTGTCTTATTTCCTTTTATAAAAACAAGGACTACCAACAAGGGTCTTATTCACTAAAATAGGATTCATAGGGATTATCACATAGAATTTAGGGCAATTTTCGGCCCTGCTCCTGAAGAACCGCCCCAGACAGGGACGGAGAAACGCGTTGAGCTAATGTCCTATCCCTTAAGCAAATTAATTCTGTAACAAAACAAACGAATGGCCACGGAAGTGATCACGCACTCTTGGAGTAATTATTCCGTTGCTCCAAACTGATGTACGTCTAAGTGACCACTATAGTGACCATTCGTAATACGTACACTAAATACTTGAGCAGTCACTCGCTGTGTGAAATCAATACAC
The DNA here is from genome assembly GCF_035609145.1 of Eleutherodactylus coqui. Lineage (NCBI taxonomy): Eukaryota > Metazoa > Chordata > Amphibia > Anura > Eleutherodactylidae > Eleutherodactylus > Eleutherodactylus coqui. The sequence continues at coordinate 199,243,361 of NC_089842.1, read as the reverse complement.
AACTTTGAAGTAATACGTTTATAAGTGCCGAAACATTGCAAGCCATCTGAGTAGTCACCTACCTGCTGAGGAATTATCTCAAGACATGAAAAGAATGCTTGAGTGAGCACTGATTGACTACCCAGTCATTGACGTTGGAACACCTATATTAATATCTGAGCGATCATCCACTGAGGGGTCTAATTCCCCCATTATTAACGTCAAAATATACGTACCACAAGTGACAACGTATCTAGTATGGTGTAACATAGATCTTTTGATCAACCATATGATCCTTATTGAAAATAGCGATAATAACGGTCAAGGGGTTTCCGGCTGGGAACCAGCCACGCTAGATTGGGAACCTTCCTATTGTGACATACCGCTATAAACCAGTGACCCAGTCCCCTAATTCTGTTAATAGGGGTTAACCTGACTGGATACCTAGGGGGGAACCTAGACCCTTATTCCATCCGGTCACTGAGTCACACAGCACGATTCATGTTGTTAGTCCACGTATGTTAGTGTTTGTTATATGATTTATGTGGCCCTAATTTTAAACAAGTTATTAATAAAAGGTATCTATTTTAATTTCGTCTATATCTGTGAAGGGCATTTCTAAGGCTATATAGATTCGGAATACCACTGTGATTTTTGTTACATTTGCGCTTGGTATGGCTGGTTTCCTTTCGAGGGACCTCAGTGCCACTCAGTGGCTGTCAGATGCGGGTGCAGTGTTCTCTGAAGGAGAATTTAGCCGACAATCTCAGGAGAACTCCATTAATTCATGTTTTAAGGAGTTGACGGCCCTATACCGGGAGTTCACCAGAAACTGGTGGGAGGTGCAAGGACTTGAGCGATACGAAGAGCATAAAATTATACCTAGAGGACTCAGAAATCCAATTATCCCCCCTAAACGTATCAAAAACCCAGAATTCAATAAGAAATGGGAGAATGAATCCACTGCATTCTCCCTTCAGCTAATCAAGCTATTATTGGAAGAGGAAAAAACTACATTAGCGGTTAATCAGAAAAAACTGGATGACTTGATAGCTAAAACCAAGACATTCTCCTCAGACCCAGATTTTCCAGCTAAGGAAAGAACTCTTCAGACCAATATCGAGAAATTTACTCTGCAAATCAAAGAACGTAAACACATACAGTTCAATAGAGACCTACAGGATTTTCGTGAAAACCGGGTTTATACAGATAGGGGTAGATTTCCTGAGACAGACATTAGCTCCTCAGAGCCTGAGCAATCAGATAGTGAGAGAAACAGCAATAGAAGACCCACACGACCACAAAGACGAGGCTCATTTGCACAACAATCAAGGAGACGTGGGAGACCAACACAACCTGCCGGTTTTTTAGAACAACCGATCTCTCAATACTTCCTGAGAGGGAGGAGAGATCTGTGATTAGAAAAGTAACGAATAAATCTAGAACCGGTAGGAGACTACCACAATACCGACCCAATCTCTCCTCGGGCTCTAATACAGTGGGGATCACACCTACAAACAAACTACAGGTGGTTAATCTATCTGACCACCACCTCACCCTGGACGAGAAACGAGTGCTGGAGAGGGGGCTGTCCTTCGTCCCCACGACGCAATACAATCCGTTCGTGTGGGCGAAGGACATCTCCCTCTTCACCCGTAAGTTGCGGTGGCATAAATACTTTGGCACTAAAAACCGTGAGCGTGCTAAAGAACTGGGGCTCGCTGTCGCAGACCTTCCTGGCCTGGACACACTTCAAGCCCTGGAGGACGAAAATATGAGAGAAATGGGAACCGGTCCCTTTACGGACCTTAAGGCACCTAACACCTCAAATCCTCCAGCATGTCCATGTCCAGAGATTGATATCTTTGAGCGCCTGGTCACGGCGGACCTAAAGATCATTAAGCCCCATAAAAAACGCCCCAACTTATCGCAAGGGGAGAGTATAGCATTACAAAGACTCAAAGCAAATGAAGATCTAATAATTAAATCAGCGGACAAGGGGGGGAATGTCGTTGTTATGAATAGGGATGATTATAAGCAGATGTGTCATCATCTTCTTGATGATCCTGCCACATACAAAGTCCTCACCACGGACCCAACAACACACTTCCAGAGGGAACTAAGGGAACTCCTCTATAAGGCCCGAGAGACAGAATGCATCGATAGGAATGAATTCATATATATGAATCCAACACATCCAACTGTGGCCACGTTCTACGCCTTACCTAAGGTCCACAAAGGGACAAATCCCCTGCGTGGTAGGCCCATTGTGTCTGGCATTGGGAACCTTACACAGAATATGAGTATTTACGTGGACGAGATACTACGCCCCTTTGTGACATCCTTGCGTTCCCATGTCAGAGATACCATGGATGTTCTCAGAATCATTGATGGGATTTCTGTCGACTCTGATACACTCCTCGCCACATTGGATGTGGAATCTTTGTACAGTTCCATCCCCCATGAGGGAGGTCTAATGGCCACACGGTTCTTTCTGGAACAAAGGGGGACACAGTTTCTGCAACATAACCAGTGCGTTCTGAATTTTCTATCATTTATTTTGACCCACAATTTTTTTCTGTTCGATACCCAGTACTTCCACCAGCTCAGGGGGACTGCGATGGGGACATCTTGTGCCCCATCGTATGCCAATCTCTACCTGGGCTGGTGGGAGGAAAAGTACATATACCCAAATGAAGAATGGGCTGAAAACATCACCCTCTGGTTGCGTTTTATTGACGATATTTTGGTCTTCTGGAGAGGTTCTGAGGTATCCTTCCATAGATTCGTAGAAACACTCAATACCAATAACTTAAATCTTAAACTCACCTCGGAAATCAATTGCGAATCAATCACCTTTCTTGATTTATCGATTCAGAAAAATATCGATGGATCAATTACATCGACACTGCATCGTAAAGCAACGGCGACAAATAGTCTCCTTAAATGGGATAGTTACCACCCCTTTACCTTAAAGAAAGGAATCCCAAAAGGGCAGTTCCTTAGAGTCAAACGGAACTGCTCGAGGGAACAAGATTTCCAGAGAGAGAGCGAAAGTTTGAAGCAACGTTTCTTGGAAAGAGATTACCCAAGCGATATAATTGAAGACGCACAGAAATATGCAGAACTACAGCCGAGATGCGATCTATTAGTCCCTAGACAACGTAACAATTTGAGATCCTCAAGGATCATCGGGACCTTCGATACAGGAACGAGAGAGGTTCGCCATATCCTGGAACACTACTGGACCATTCTCTCCAATGACCCTGACCTAAGAGACATTATACCAACATACCCGATGATTACATTCCGGAGGGGTCATAACCTTAGGGATCACCTTGTCAAGAGCCATCTAACCCCTTGTCCAAAGGAAAACTGGTTGGGTAGCCTAAAACCATGTGGGACATTTCCCTGCCATGATTGCGAGGCGTGCACCTTTATATTGAAAAGCAAGACGTTTACAAGCGCCAGTACCAACAGAATCTATTCCAACAGAAGTTTTATTAACTGTAAAACACGAAATATCGTTTACATGGCGTCTTGCTCGTGCCCCAGGAACTACGTCGGTAAGACTATTCAGGAATTCCGGCGTCGTATCCTGGGTCATGTGGGGAATATTCGACGCCGGGAAAAAACACCACTGGCGGACCATTTCCTAACGGTGCACAATGGCAATCTGGATGACTTGAAATTCCAGGGAATTGAAAACCTACGAACGAACGCCAGACGGGGCAACATTGACAAGATGCTCCTCAGAAAAGAAGCGGCCTGGATCTTTAGGCTAAATACGGTAACCCCCGCAGGTCTTAATGCAACCCTAAATTTCAACTGTTTCCTTTAGACTGATTATCGCTGATGTGAAAAAATTCTCAGCTCCCTAAAAAATTGATTGCCTCTTCCGCTGTTTTCCGGTTCTCCTGACCCATGTCGGATCGACTCCCTGCCCTATTGTGGGTTAAACAGGGGACTATCTTCATATATGTCCAGTATTTTCCAGACAAACTGGCGATAAATCTCTCGCATGTTGTTCTGGGCCATGACAGTCTCCCCGCATGACTTATATTTTTGCATGCTGGTAGCGATACATTGTGCCGTTGTACATTGTTTCCCTGCCTGTATGCTTAAATTACAACCCTGACTATTATTAAAAATTATTATATTTGGGGTCCACATACTTTACATAACCAACATCCCAGAAATTATCACTACATGGGATATATATAAACCTTGAGCTCCCTACCATGAGTAGTCCGTTCCCCACTACAACATAATGCAGATTTCACCATCATTGCCCCTTTATGGAAGCTAATTCCGGACATTGCGATCTTTATTATCTGTTGAGTTGTACTCCATCTGCTACCAGTTTTTGACACACCGATCATCTAGGGGCGGAGAAACAGAAGTGCAACCACGCCTACAATGTCTGTGTCTGTGGTATACCTCTTACTTGTATACTCCACCTACGGACTCAGTCGGCCAGTGACGATATCGCGCCGCCGCCCCCTTGGGGTAGCGGTGATTGGCGTGCGCGATGACGTCACTCCGCAACGTAGGATGCGTTCCAGCCTGGAACGCGGAAGCGTTTGTATACCGTTCGAGGAGGCAGCGACAAAGCGGCTTTGACCACTCATAGGCTGCCTAAGGGATGTCCTCGTTATTACATTCTCTCCGCCCACGGACACAGTACCCAATTGGCGTCATTGCAGTACCGCCCTCCCGTCCAATGGGAGCGCACTATGCGTGATGACGTCACTAGGCGACGGTGCATGCGTTCCAGCATGGGACGCGGAAGTGCCGCATCCGTACCTATGCCGCCGATCGCAGCCCTCTATGAAAGAATCGCTAGGTCATGGCAGATACTGAGCCAACAGCGCTACGATCCGGACTAGAATTGGTACCACAACAGATAACATAGGTAGTGGTTTATCGGGTTGAATGCATTGCCAATTACCTGGTTAAGCTCAGACCCGCCCCACTAGGGAACAGATTGGTTAACCATTGACAAGCCCCCGGAACTAGGAGGAGCTATATCCCTTTTTAATCCCTGCTGTGAGCTCTGGGACTTCATTGCCAGCCGCTCACCATCAGAGCCGCAGGCACTTTATCTCTCCTCTCTTCCTCTTGCAGCTTGACTCCCCTTACTAGTAGGGCTACGCAGCCCTGTCCGGCATTTGGGGCAGCACTACTTACTAATTTTTTTTTTGGCGTATTGGATGATTGATCCAACCCTATTAGACTACTTTTTACAGGCCACAGGCTGTAATTGGGCACCGATCCAGTACCTATAGACTTGAAACTACAGGTCTATGGGACTAGCCCTCTATTATTTTTTGAGGCACGACTCAAATCGTGTCTTTGAGGGAATCGTCCCTTGAGATTCCTTCTGAAAACGGGGAGTCGTGTTCGGCGACTTTTCTCTACTTGCCGTGAGAATCATACAATACAACCGGTCTCACTGCAATTAGTAAAGTCAATATTCCTGTAGGCTTTCATCGGTCCGCTTGCTATCTTCATCAAGCAAAGCGACCCTCCATATTTATTTTTTGAGCCTAGGGAACTATTAGGAGGAGAACCTTTGTCTTATTTCCTTTTATAAAAACAAGGACTACCAACAAGGGTCTTATTCACTAAAATAGGATTCATAGGGATTATCACATAGAATTTAGGGCAATTTTCGGCCCTGCTCCTGAAGAACCGCCCCAGACAGGGACGGAGAAACGCGTTGAGCTAATGTCCTATCCCTTAAGCAAATTAATTCTGTAACAAAACAAACGAATGGCCACGGAAGTGATCACGCACTCTTGGAGTAATTATTCCGTTGCTCCAAACTGATGTACGTCTAAGTGACCACTATAGTGACCATTCGTAATACGTACACTAAATACTTGAGCAGTCACTCGCTGTGTGAAATCAATACACAACTTTGAAGTAATACGTTTATAAGTGCCGAAACATTGCAAGCCATCTGAGTAGTCACCTACCTGCTGAGGAATTATCTCAAGACATGAAAAGAATGCTTGAGTGAGCACTGATTGACTACCCAGTCATTGACGTTGGAACACCTATATTAATATCTGAGCGATCATCCACTGAGGGGTCTAATTCCCCCATTATTAACGTCAAAATATACGTACCACAAGTGACAACGTATCTAGTATGGTGTAACATAGATCTTTTGATCAACCATATGATCCTTATTGAAAATAGCGATAATAACGGTCAAGGGGTTTCCGGCTGGGAACCAGCCACGCTAGATTGGGAACCTTCCTATTGTGACATACCGCTATAAACCAGTGACCCAGTCCCCTAATTCTGTTAATAGGGGTTAACCTGACTGGATACCTAGGGGGGAACCTAGACCCTTATTCCATCCGGTCACTGAGTCACACAGCACGATTCATGTTGTTAGTCCACGTATGTTAGTGTTTGTTATATGATTTATGTGGCCCTAATTTTAAACAAGTTATTAATAAAAGGTATCTATTTTAATTTCGTCTATATCTGTGAAGGGCATTTCTAAGGCTATATAGATTCGGAATACCACTGTGATTTTTGTTACATTTGCGCTTGGTATGGCTGGTTTCCTTTCGAGGGACCTCAGTGCCACTCAGTGGCTGTCAGATGCGGGTGCAGTGTTCTCTGAAGGAGAATTTAGCCGACAATCTCAGGAGAACTCCATTAATTCATGTTTTAAGGAGTTGACGGCCCTATACCGGGAGTTCACCAGAAACTGGTGGGAGGTGCAAGGACTTGAGCGATACGAAGAGCATAAAATTATACCTAGAGGACTCAGAAATCCAATTATCCCCCCTAAACGTATCAAAAACCCAGAATTCAATAAGAAATGGGAGAATGAATCCACTGCATTCTCCCTTCAGCTAATCAAGCTATTATTGGAAGAGGAAAAAACTACATTAGCGGTTAATCAGAAAAAACTGGATGACTTGATAGCTAAAACCAAGACATTCTCCTCAGACCCAGATTTTCCAGCTAAGGAAAGAACTCTTCAGACCAATATCGAGAAATTTACTCTGCAAATCAAAGAACGTAAACACATACAGTTCAATAGAGACCTACAGGATTTTCGTGAAAACCGGGTTTATACAGATAGGGGTAGATTTCCTGAGACAGACATTAGCTCCTCAGAGCCTGAGCAATCAGATAGTGAGAGAAACAGCAATAGAAGACCCACACGACCACAAAGACGAGGCTCATTTGCACAACAATCAAGGAGACGTGGGAGACCAACACAACCTGCCGGTTTTTTAGAACAACCGATCTCTCAATACTTCCTGAGAGGGAGGAGAGATCTGTGATTAGAAAAGTAACGAATAAATCTAGAACCGGTAGGAGACTACCACAATACCGACCCAATCTCTCCTCGGGCTCTAATACAGTGGGGATCACACCTACAAACAAACTACAGGTGGTTAATCTATCTGACCACCACCTCACCCTGGACGAGAAACGAGTGCTGGAGAGGGGGCTGTCCTTCGTCCCCACGACGCAATACAATCCGTTCGTGTGGGCGAAGGACATCTCCCTCTTCACCCGTAAGTTGCGGTGGCATAAATACTTTGGCACTAAAAACCGTGAGCGTGCTAAAGAACTGGGGCTCGCTGTCGCAGACCTTCCTGGCCTGGACACACTTCAAGCCCTGGAGGACGAAAATATGAGAGAAATGGGAACCGGTCCCTTTACGGACCTTAAGGCACCTAACACCTCAAATCCTCCAGCATGTCCATGTCCAGAGATTGATATCTTTGAGCGCCTGGTCACGGCGGACCTAAAGATCATTAAGCCCCATAAAAAACGCCCCAACTTATCGCAAGGGGAGAGTATAGCATTACAAAGACTCAAAGCAAATGAAGATCTAATAATTAAATCAGCGGACAAGGGGGGGAATGTCGTTGTTATGAATAGGGATGATTATAAGCAGATGTGTCATCATCTTCTTGATGATCCTGCCACATACAAAGTCCTCACCACGGACCCAACAACACACTTCCAGAGGGAACTAAGGGAACTCCTCTATAAGGCCCGAGAGACAGAATGCATCGATAGGAATGAATTCATATATATGAATCCAACACATCCAACTGTGGCCACGTTCTACGCCTTACCTAAGGTCCACAAAGGGACAAATCCCCTGCGTGGTAGGCCCATTGTGTCTGGCATTGGGAACCTTACACAGAATATGAGTATTTACGTGGACGAGATACTACGCCCCTTTGTGACATCCTTGCGTTCCCATGTCAGAGATACCATGGATGTTCTCAGAATCATTGATGGGATTTCTGTCGACTCTGATACACTCCTCGCCACATTGGATGTGGAATCTTTGTACAGTTCCATCCCCCATGAGGGAGGTCTAATGGCCACACGGTTCTTTCTGGAACAAAGGGGGACACAGTTTCTGCAACATAACCAGTGCGTTCTGAATTTTCTATCATTTATTTTGACCCACAATTTTTTTCTGTTCGATACCCAGTACTTCCACCAGCTCAGGGGGACTGCGATGGGGACATCTTGTGCCCCATCGTATGCCAATCTCTACCTGGGCTGGTGGGAGGAAAAGTACATATACCCAAATGAAGAATGGGCTGAAAACATCACCCTCTGGTTGCGTTTTATTGACGATATTTTGGTCTTCTGGAGAGGTTCTGAGGTATCCTTCCATAGATTCGTAGAAACACTCAATACCAATAACTTAAATCTTAAACTCACCTCGGAAATCAATTGCGAATCAATCACCTTTCTTGATTTATCGATTCAGAAAAATATCGATGGATCAATTACATCGACACTGCATCGTAAAGCAACGGCGACAAATAGTCTCCTTAAATGGGATAGTTACCACCCCTTTACCTTAAAGAAAGGAATCCCAAAAGGGCAGTTCCTTAGAGTCAAACGGAACTGCTCGAGGGAACAAGATTTCCAGAGAGAGAGCGAAAGTTTGAAGCAACGTTTCTTGGAAAGAGATTACCCAAGCGATATAATTGAAGACGCACAGAAATATGCAGAACTACAGCCGAGATGCGATCTATTAGTCCCTAGACAACGTAACAATTTGAGATCCTCAAGGATCATCGGGACCTTCGATACAGGAACGAGAGAGGTTCGCCATATCCTGGAACACTACTGGACCATTCTCTCCAATGACCCTGACCTAAGAGACATTATACCAACATACCCGATGATTACATTCCGGAGGGGTCATAACCTTAGGGATCACCTTGTCAAGAGCCATCTAACCCCTTGTCCAAAGGAAAACTGGTTGGGTAGCCTAAAACCATGTGGGACATTTCCCTGCCATGATTGCGAGGCGTGCACCTTTATATTGAAAAGCAAGACGTTTACAAGCGCCAGTACCAACAGAATCTATTCCAACAGAAGTTTTATTAACTGTAAAACACGAAATATCGTTTACATGGCGTCTTGCTCGTGCCCCAGGAACTACGTCGGTAAGACTATTCAGGAATTCCGGCGTCGTATCCTGGGGCATGTGGGGAATATTCGACGCCGGGAAAAAACACCACTGGCGGACCATTTCCTAACGGTGCACAATGGCAATCTGGATGACTTGAAATTCCAGGGAATTGAAAACCTACGAACGAACGCCAGACGGGGCAACATTGACAAGATGCTCCTCAGAAAAGAAGCGGCCTGGATCTTTAGGCTAAATACGGTAACCCCCGCAGGTCTTAATGCAACCCTAAATTTCAACTGTTTCCTTTAGACTGATTATCGCTGATGTGAAAAAATTCTCAGCTCCCTAAAAAATTGATTGCCTCTTCCGCTGTTTTCCGGTTCTCCTGACCCATGTCGGATCGACTCCCTGCCCTATTGTGGGTTAAACAGGGGACTATCTTCATATATGTCCAGTATTTTCCAGACAAACTGGCGATAAATCTCTCGCATGTTGTTCTGGGCCATGACAGTCTCCCCGCATGACTTATATTTTTGCATGCTGGTAGCGATACATTGTGCCGTTGTACATTGTTTCCCTGCCTGTATGCTTAAATTACAACCCTGACTATTATTAAAAATTATTATATTTGGGGTCCACATACTTTACATAACCAACATCCCAGAAATTATCACTACATGGGATATATATAAACCTTGAGCTCCCTACCATGAGTAGTCCGTTCCCCACTACAACATAATGCAGATTTCACCATCATTGCCCCTTTATGGAAGCTAATTCCGGACATTGCGATCTTTATTATCTGTTGAGTTGTACTCCATCTGCTACCAGTTTTTGACACACCGATCATCTAGGGGCGGAGAAACAGAAGTGCAACCACGCCTACAATGTCTGTGTCTGTGGTATACCTCTTACTTGTATACTCCACCTACGGACTCAGTCGGCCAGTGACGATATCGCGCCGCCGCCCCCTTGGGGTAGCGGTGATTGGCGTGCGCGATGACGTCACTCCGCAACGTAGGATGCGTTCCAGCCTGGAACGCGGAAGCGTTTGTATACCGTTCGAGGAGGCAGCGACAAAGCGGCTTTGACCACTCATAGGCTGCCTAAGGGATGTCCTCGTTATTACATTCTCTCCGCCCACGGACACAGTACCCAATTGGCGTCATTGCAGTACCGCCCTCCCGTCCAATGGGAGCGCACTATGCGTGATGACGTCACTAGGCGACGGTGCATGCGTTCCAGCATGGGACGCGGAAGTGCCGCATCCGTACCTATGCCGCCGATCGCAGCCCTCTATGAAAGAATCGCTAGGTCATGGCAGATACTGAGCCAACAGCGCTACGATCCGGACTAGAATTGGTACCACAACAGATAACATAGGTAGTGGTTTATCGGGTTGAATGCATTGCCAATTACCTGGTTAAGCTCAGACCCGCCCCACTAGGGAACAGATTGGTTAACCATTGACAAGCCCCCGGAACTAGGAGGAGCTATATCCCTTTTTAATCCCTGCTGTGAGCTCTGGGACTTCATTGCCAGCCGCTCACCATCAGAGCCGCAGGCACTTTATCTCTCCTCTCTTCCTCTTGCAGCTTGACTCCCCTTACTAGTAGGGCTACGCAGCCCTGTCCGGCATTTGGGGCAGCACTACTTACTAATTTTTTTTTTGGCGTATTGGATGATTGATCCAACCCTATTAGACTACTTTTTACAGGCCACAGGCTGTAATTGGGCACCGATCCAGTACCTATAGACTTGAAACTACAGGTCTATGGGACTAGCCCTCTATTATTTTTTGAGGCACGACTCAAATCGTGTCTTTGAGGGAATCGTCCCTTGAGATTCCTTCTGAAAACGGGGAGTCGTGTTCGGCGACTTTTCTCTACTTGCCGTGAGAATCATACAATACAACCGGTCTCACTGCAATTAGTAAAGTCAATATTCCTGTAGGCTTTCATCGGTCCGCTTGCTATCTTCATCAAGCAAAGCGACCCTCCATATTTATTTTTTGAGCCTAGGGAACTATTAGGAGGAGAACCTTTGTCTTATTTCCTTTTATAAAAACAAGGACTACCAACAAGGGTCTTATTCACTAAAATAGGATTCATAGGGATTATCACATAGAATTTAGGGCAATTTTCGGCCCTGCTCCTGAAGAACCGCCCCAGACAGGGACGGAGAAACGCGTTGAGCTAATGTCCTATCCCTTAAGCAAATTAATTCTGTAACAAAACAAACGAATGGCCACGGAAGTGATCACGCACTCTTGGAGTAATTATTCCGTTGCTCCAAACTGATGTACGTCTAAGTGACCACTATAGTGACCATTCGTAATACGTACACTAAATACTTGAGCAGTCACTCGCTGTGTGAAATCAATACACAACTTTGAAGTAATACGTTTATAAGTGCCGAAACATTGCAAGCCATCTGAGTAGTCACCTACCTGCTGAGGAATTATCTCAAGACATGAAAAGAATGCTTGAGTGAGCACTGATTGACTACCCAGTCATTGACGTTGGAACACCTATATTAATATCTGAGCGATCATCCACTGAGGGGTCTAATTCCCCCATTATTAACGTCAAAATATACGTACCACAAGTGACAACGTATCTAGTATGGTGTAACATAGATCTTTTGATCAACCATATGATCCTTATTGAAAATAGCGATAATAACGGTCAAGGGGTTTCCGGCTGGGAACCAGCCACGCTAGATTGGGAACCTTCCTATTGTGACATACCGCTATAAACCAGTGACCCAGTCCCCTAATTCTGTTAATAGGGGTTAACCTGACTGGATACCTAGGGGGGAACCTAGACCCTTATTCCATCCGGTCACTGAGTCACACAGCACGATTCATGTTGTTAGTCCACGTATGTTAGTGTTTGTTATATGATTTATGTGGCCCTAATTTTAAACAAGTTATTAATAAAAGGTATCTATTTTAATTTCGTCTATATCTGTGAAGGGCATTTCTAAGGCTATATAGATTCGGAATACCACTGTGATTTTTGTTTCATTTTACCTCAGCAGTATAGGAAGTAGCAACCAATCACAGCGCAGCTTTCATTTTCCCTTAGCAGCGTAACAAACAGCAACCAATCACAGCGCAGCTTTTATATTACCTCAGCAGTATAAGAAATAGCAACCAATCACAGTGCAGCTTTCATTTTCCCTTAGCAGAGTAAGATACAGCAACCAATCACAGCGCAGCATTTATATTACCTCAACAGTATAGGAAACTGCAACCAATCACAGCACAGCTTTCATTTTACCTCAGCAGTATAAGAAATAGCAACCAATTACAGCGCAGCTATTATATTACCTCAGCAGTATAGGGAATAGCAACCAATCACAGTGCAGCTTTTATATTACATCAGCAATATAGGAAACCGCAACGAATCACAGCACAGCTTTAATATTAACTCAGCAGTATAAGAAATAGCAACCAATCACAGCGCAGCTTTCATTTTACCTCAGCAGTATAAGAAAAAGCAACCAATCACAGCGCAGCTTTTATTTTACATCAACAGTATAACAAATAGCAATCAAGCACAGCTTTTATATTACTTCGGCTGCCAGAATTCTCGCAGCCGGTACGGACCCGAGCGTCTGCAGAGAGCAGCGTGACACTCATCTCTCCCGCGGCCCCGGATCTTTCATGTGCCAGCTGCCGGCAGCCGGAGCATGTGCAGACCGAAGCCGGCGGCCAGCGAGCTCCGCACAGAAATAGTGCATGTTAACGCAATCCTATGGCAGCTTCCAGGGGCGAAAATTCTGCAGGAAATGCCGCTGCGGTATTTCTGCTCATGTGCAGGCACCCTTCAGCTGTATAAGAAATAGCAACCAATCACAGCGCAGCTCTCATTTTATCTCAGCAGTATACAAAATAGCAACCAATCACAGCGCAGCTTAAATATTACCTCAGCAGTAAATAAACAGCAACCAATCACAACACAGCTTTCATTTTACCATAGCAGTATAAGAAACAGCAACCAATCACAGTGCAGCCTTTATATTACCTCTGTAGTATAGGAAGTAGCAACGAATCACAGCGCAGCTTTCATTTTACCTCAGCAATATGAGAAATAGCAACGAATCACAGTGAAGCTTTTATATTACCTCAGCAGTAACGGAAATATTAACCAATCACAGCGCAGCTTAAATATTACCTCAGCAGTAAATAAACAGCAACCAATCACAACACAGCTTTCATTTTACCATAGCAGTATAAGAAGCAGCAACCAATCACAGTGCAGCCTTTATATTACCTCTGTAGTATAGGAAGTAGCAACGAATCACAGCGCAGCTTTCATTTTACCTCAGCAATATGAGAAATAGCAACGAATCACAGTGAAGCTTTTATATTACCTCAGCAGTAACGGAAATATTAACCAATCACAGCACAGCTTTAATATTACCTCAGCAGTATAAGAAATAGCAACCAATCACAGCGCAGCTTTCATTTTACCTCAACAGTATGAGAAATAGCAACCAATCACAGTGCAGCGTTAATATTAGCTCAGCAGTATAACAAAAAGCAACCAATCACAGCACAGCTTTTATATTACCTCAGCAGTATAAGAAATAGCAACCAATCACAGCGCAGCTTTCATTTTACCTCAGCAGTGTGAGAAATAGCAACGAATCACAGTGAAGCTTTTATATTACTTCAGCAGTATTAGAAATAGCAACCAATCGCAGCACAGCTTTTATATTATCTCAGCAGTATTAGAAATAGCAACCAATCACAGCACAGCTTTTATATTACCTCAGCAGTATAAGAAACAGCAACCAATCACAGCGCAGCTTTTATATTACTTTAGCAGTATAAAGAATAGCAACCAATCACAGCGCAGCTTTAATATTACCTCAGCAGTATAGGAAATAGCAACCAATCACAACGCAGCTTTCATTTTCCCTTAGTAGCGTAAGAAACAGCAGCCAATCACAGTGCAGCTTGTATATTACCTCAGCAGTATAGGGAGTAGCGACCAATCACAGTGCAGCTTTTATATTACCTCTGCAGTATAGGATATAGCAACCAATCACAGTGCAGCTTTTATTTTCCCTTAGCAGCATAAGAAACAGCAACCAATCACAGCGCAGCTTGTATATTACCTCAGCAGTATAGGAAACTGCAACCAATCACAGCACAGCTTTCATTTTACCTCAGCAGTATAAGAAATAGCAACTAGAGATGAGCGAACGTGTTCTTCCGAGCTTGATATTCGTGCGAATATTAGGGTGTTCGGGATGTTCATTATTCGTAACGAACACCATGCGGTGTTCTGGTTACTTTCACTTCCTTCCCTGAGACGTTAGCGCGCTTTTCTGGCCAATTGAAAGACAGGGAAGGCATTACAACTTCCCCCTGTGACGTTCAAGCCCTATACCACCCCCCTGCTGTGAGTGGCTGGGAAGATCAGGTGTCACCCGAACATAAAAGTCGGCCCCTCCCGCGGTTCGCCTCAGATGCCGTGTGATTTAGATGAGGGCCAGTGCTGTTTGTACCGGAGCTGCTGTAGGGAAAGAATTGGTAGTTAGTGTAGGCTTCAAGACCCCCAAAGGTCCTTATTAGGGCCACTGATAGCTGTGTGTTGGCTGCTGTTAGCAGTGGCAATTTTTTTTTTCTCAAAATCGCCTCTGCAGACCGTTGCACCTGGCATTAGGGACAGAAGTGCTGCATAGGCAGGGAGAGTGTTAGGAGTGAGTGTAGCCTTCAAGAACCTCAACGGTCCTTTCTAGGGCCATATTTATCCGTGTGCAGTACTGTCCAGGCTGCTGTTAGCTGTGCTGCATTTTTTTTTGCTTCTCAAAATCGCTTCTGCAGAGCATTGCACCCTCCATTGATACTGCAGGGAAAGAATTGTATAGGCAGGGCCACAACACAGTTATTATTCATTGAATATATGCAGTGCTGCCTTTTGCTTGTAAAACAAGTGAAAATAATTCTATTTGTCCGGCCTCTGTCCGTCCTAAGGGCGGTGGACACGTGTCGGCTGCGTGTGACACCTTTAAAAATCATACGCACCCAGCTACGTTTTACTCCTGGCTTCGCCATTTGCTTTCCTTAATTGGGAGAAAAAATACCTGCTCTGCCACAGTTAATAACTCTGCTACCCTCACGTTCTGTGACACATTAGCAGGGACACAGCACAGTTATTAAACTTCTCATGTTCATAGAATATACGCAGTGCTGCCTTTTGGTGCCAAAAAACGGAAAATAATTCTATTTGTCCGGCCTCTGTCCGTCCTAAGGGCGGTGGACACGTGTCGGCTGCGTGTGACACCTTTAAAAATCATACGCACCCAGCTACGTTTTACTCCTGGCTTCGCCATTTGCTTTCCTTAATTGGGAAAAAAAATACCTGCTCTGCCACAGTTAATAACTCTGCTACCCTCACGTTCTGTGACACATTAGCAGGGACACAGCACAGTTATTAAACTTCTCATGTTCATAGAATATACGCAGTGCTGCCTTTTGGTGCCAAAAAACGGAAAATAATTCTATTTGTCCGGCCTCTGTCCGTCCTAAGGGCGGTGGACACGTGTCGGCTGCGTGTGACACCTTTAAAAATCATACGCACCCAGCTACGTTTTACTCCTGGCTTCGCCATTTGCTTTCCTTAATTGGGAAAAAAAATACCTGCTCTGCCACAGTTAATAACTCTGCTACCCTCACGTTCTGTGACACATTAGCAGGGACACAGCACAGTTATTAAACTTCTCATGTTCATAGAATATACGCAGTGCTGCCTTTTGGTGCCAAAAAACGGAAAATAATTCTATTTGTCCGGCCTCTGTCCGTCCTAAGGGCGGTGGACACGTGTCGGCTGCGTGTGACACCTTTAAAAATCATACGCACCCAGCTACGTTTTACTCCTGGCTTCGCCATTTGCTTTCCTTAATTGGGAAAAAAAATACCTGCTCTGCCACAGTTAATAACTCTGCTACCCTCACGTTCTGTGACACATTAGCAGGGACACAGCACAGTTATTAAACTTCTCATGTTCATAGAATATACGCAGTGCTGCCTTTTGGTGCCAAAAAACGGAAAATAATTCTATTTGTCCGGCCTCTGTCCGTCCTAAGGGCGGTGGACACGTGTCGGCTGCGTGTGACACCTTTAAAAATCATACGCACCCAGCTACGTTTTACTCCTGGCTTCGCCATTTGCTTTCCTTAATTGGGAAAAAAAATACCTGCTCTGCCACAGTTAATAACTCTGCTACCCTCACGTTCTGTGACACATTAGCAGGAAAACAGCACAGTTATTAAACTTAGATTATTCATTCACTAGAGGCAGTGGGGCCTTTCGTTTTCAAAAAAGGGAAAAAATTATATTTGGCCTGCAGTCTTGCGCCAATTTATTTCCTGCCTGTGAAATCAAATCACTGGTAATACAGCATGCTGAGGGGTAGGGGTAGGCCTAGAGGACGTGGACGCGGCCGAGGACGCGGAGGGCCAAGTCAGGGTGTGGGCACAGGCCAAGCTCCTGATCCAGGTGTGTCGCAGCCGACTGCTGCGCGATTAGGAGAGAGGCACGTTTCTGGCGTCCCCACATTCATCGCCCAATTAATGGGTCCACGCGGGAGACGGTTATTAGAAAATGAGCAGTGTGAGCAGGTCCTGTCCTGGATGGCAGAAAGTGCTTCGAGCAACCTATCGTCTACCCGCAGTTCTGCGCCGTCCACTGCTGCCAATCCGAATCCTCTGTCTGCTGCTTCTCCTTCCTCCCAGCCTCCTCACTCCACTACAATAACACCTGCTCAGGAGCGGGAGCACTCCCAGGAACTGTTCTCGGGCCCCTGCTTAGATTGGGCAGCAGCGGTTCCTCTCCCACCAGAGGAGTTTATCGTCACTGATGCCCAACCATTCGAAAGTTCCCGGGGTCCGGGGGAAGAGGCTGGGGACTTCCGCCAACTGTCTCAACAACTTTCTGTGGGTGAGGAGGACGATGACGATCAGACACAGTTGTCTTGCAGTGAGGTAGTAGTAAGGGCAGTAAGTCCGAGGGAGCAGCGCACAGAGGATTCGGAGGAAGAGCAGCAGGACGATGAGGTGACTGACCCCACCTGGTGTGCAACGCTTACTCAGGAGGACAGGTCTTCAGAGGGGGAGTCAAGGGCATCAGCAGGACAGGTTGCAAGAGGCAGTGCGGTGGCCAGGGGTAGAGGCAGGGCCAGACCGAATAATCCACCAAGTGTTTCCCAAAGCGCCCCCCTCGCGCCATGCCACCCTGCAGAGGCCGAGGTGCTCTAAGGTCTGGCAGTTTTTCACAGAGACGCCTGACGACTGACGAACAGTGGTGTGCAACCTTTGTCGCGCAAAGCTCAGCCGGGGAGCCAACACCAACAGCCTCACCACCACCACCATGCGCAGACATATGATGGCCAAGCACCCCGCAAGGTGGGACGAAGGCCGTTCAGCGCCTCCGGTTTGCACCCCTGCCTCTCCCCCTGTGCCCCAACCTGCCACTGAGATGCAACCCCTCTCTCAGGACACAGGCACTACCGTCTCCTGGCCTGCACCCACACCCTCACCTCCGCTGTCCTCGGCCCCATCCAGCAGTGTAGTTCAGCGCAACGTCCAGCCGTCGCTTGCGCAACTGTTGGAGCGCAAGCGCAAGTACGCCGCCACGCACCCGCACGCTCAAACGTTAACCGTCCGCATAGCAAAATTCATCAGCCTTGAGATGCTGCCGTATAGGGTTGTGGAAACGGAGTCCTTCAAAAGTATCATGGAGGCGGCGGCCCCGCGCTACTCAGTTCCCAGTCGCCACTACTTTTCCCGATGTGCCGTCCCAGCCCTGCACGACCACGTCTCCCGCAACATTGTACGCGCCCTCACCAACGCGGTTACTGCCACGGTCCACTTAACTACGGACACGTGGACAAGCACAGGCGGGCAGGGCCACTACATCTCCCTGACGGCACATTGGGTGAATTTAGTGGAGGCTGGGACAGAGTCAGAGCCTGGGACCGCTCACGTCCTACCCACCCCCAGAATTGCGGGCCCCAGCTCGGTGGTGGTATCTGCGGAGGTGTATGCTTCCTCCACTAAAGCACCCTCCTCCTCCTCCTCCTCCTCTGTCTCGCAATCAAAATGTGTTAGCAGCAGCATGTCGCCAGCAGTCGGTGTCGCGCGGTGTGGCAGCACAGCGGTGGGCAAGCGTCAGCAGGCCGTGCTGAAACTACTCAGCTTAGGCGATAAGAGGCACACGGCCTACGAACTGCTGCAGGGTCTGACACAGCAGACCGACCGCTGGCTTGCGCCGCTGAGCCTCCAACCGGGCATGGTCGTGTGTGACAACGGCCGTAACCTGGTGGCGGCTCTGCAGCTCGGCAGCCTCACGCACGTGCCATGCCTGGCCCACGTCTTTAATTTGGTGGTTCAGCGCTTTCTGAAAAGCTACCCACGCTTGTCAGACCTGCTCGTAAAGGCGCGCCGGCTCTGTGCACATTATCGCAAGTCCCACACGGACGCTGCCACCCTGCGCACCCTGCAACATCACTTTAAGCTGCCAGTGCACCGACTGCTGTGCGACGTGCCCACACGGTGGAACTCTACGCTCCACATGTTGGCCAGGCTCTATGAACAACGTAGAGCTATAGTCGAATACCAACTCCAACATGGGCGGCGCAGTGGGAGTCAGCCTCCTCAATTCCTTTCAGAAGAGTGGGCCTGGTTGGCAGACATCTGCCATGTCCTTGGTAATTTTGAGGAGTCTACCCAGGTGGTGAGCGGCGATGCTACAATCATTAGCGTCACCATTCCTCTGCTATGCATCTTGAGAAATTCCCTGCAAACCATAAAGGCAGCTGCTTTGCGCTCGGAAACGGGGGCGGGGGAAGACAGTATGCCGCTGGATAGTCAGGGCACCCTCCTGTCTATTTCTCAGCGCGTACAGGAGGAGGAGGAGCATGAGGAGGATGAGGAGGAGGGGGAAGAGACAGCTTGGGCAGCTGCTGACGGTACACCGGCTGATTGCCTGTCATCCTTTCAGCGTGTATGGCCTGAGGAGGAGGAGGAGGAGGAGGAGGAGGAGGAGGAGGATCCTGAAAGTGATCTTCCTAGTGACGACAGCCATGTGTTGTGTACAGGTACCCTGGCACACATGGCTGACTTCATGTTAGGATGCCTTTCTCGTGACCCTCGCGTTGCACGCATTCTGGCCACGACGGATTACTGGGTGTACACACTGCTCGATCCACGGTATAAGGAGAACCTGCCCACTCTGATTCCCGAAGAGGAAAGGGGTTCGAGAGTGTTGCTATACCACAGGACCCTTGCGGACAAGCTGATGGTAAAATTCCCAGCCGACAGCGCTAGTGGCAGAAGGCGCAGTACCGAGGGCAAGGTAGCAGGGGATGTGCGTAGATCGAGCAGCATGTACATCCCAGGCAGTGCAACAGTCTTTAAGGGCCTGGCCAGCTTTATGGCTCCCCACCAAGACTGTGTCACCGCTCCCCAGTCACGGCTGAGTCGGCGGGAGCACTGTAAAAGGATGGTGAGGGAGTACGTAGCGGATCGCACGACCATCCTTGGTGACGCCTCTGCCCCCTACAACTACTGGGTGTCGAAGCTAGACACGTGGCCTGAACTAGCGCTGTATGCCCTGGAGGTGCTTGCTTGTCCTGCGGCTAGCGTCTTGTCGGAGAGGGTGTTTAGTGCGGCTGGGGGAATCATCACAGATAAGCGTAGCCGCTTGTCAACCGACAGTGCCGACAGGCTAACACTCATCAAGATGAACAAAGGCTGGATTTCGCCAGACTTCTGTTCTCCACCAGCGGACAGCAGCGATACGTAAGCAATACGTAGGCTGCACCCGCGGATGGAAGCTACGTTCTCTCTCACCATCCAAAACGGGGACATTTCTGCTTCATCAATCTGTGTCTAATATTCCTCCTCCTCCTCCTGCTCCTCCTCCTGAAACCTCACGTAATCACGCTGAACGGGCAATTTTTCTTAGGGCCACAAGGCTCACTCAAATAATTTTTCTGAACAATTTTTATAAGTTTCAATGCGCTTAAAAGCATTGGAACTTTAACTAGAACCAATTTTTCGTTACACTGGGCTGCCTCCAGGCCTAGTTACCACTTAAGCCACATTAACCAAAGCGATTAATGGGTTTCACCTGCCCTCTTGGCTGGCCATGGCCAATTTTTGGGATGTACATTAGTACTGTTGATACAGCAATTTTTGTGGGCCCTCGCCTACAGTGTAATCAAATTAATTTTTAGCCCACCTGCATTACAGCTGACGTTACCTCAGCTGTGTTGGGCAATGCAATGGGATATTTTTGTGTACCGCCGGTGGGTTCCAGGGAGCCACCCATGCTGTAGGTGCACACGGAGTTTTTAATACATGTGTCCACTTCTAAAGAACCCCAGTCTGACTGGGGCATGCAGTGTGGGCCGAAGCCCACCTGTATTACGCACGACATTACTACCTCAGCTGTGTTGGGCAATGCAATGGGATATTTCTATGTACCGCCGGTGGCTTCCTGGCACCCACCCAGGCAGTGGGTCCACAGGGAGTTTAACCTACATGTGTCCACTTGTAAAGAACCCCGGTCAGACTGGGGCATGCAGTGTGGGCCGAAGCCCACCTGTATTACGCACGACATTACTACCTCAGCTGTGTTGGGCAATGCAATGGGATATTTCTATGTACCGCCGGTGGCTTCCTGGCACCCACCCATGCTGTGGGTCCACAGGGAATTATAAATGCATCTGTTTCCACTTATAAAGAAACCCAGTCTGACTGGGGCATGCAGTGTGGGCCGAAACCCACCTGCATTAACCCTTTCCAGTCCACTGTGTGACCTGTGAAGACATTAGGGTTTAAGGCTGTACAGCTCCGTTGTTGGTAGACGTCCGTCGGGGTTCTCTTACTGTATATTGCCAGCCTCTCTGCTGTCGGAGCCTATCCTACGTGTCAGCTCATGCAGTACTGGCTTTAGCCAGCATATAGCGCCGTTGTATAACGGCAGAAAAAGAGTAAGCCCCCTAGGAAAACCATATACAAATTGGATTGGAAAGGGTTAAGCACAACATTACTACCTCAGCTGTGTTGGGCAATGCAATGGGATATTTCTATGTACCGCCGGTGGCTTCCTGGCACCCACCCATGCTGTAGGTGCACACGGAGTTTTTACTACATCTGTACACTTATAAAGAACCCCAGTCAGACTGGGGCATGCAGTGTGGGCCGAAGCCCACCTGCATTAAGCACGACATTACTACCTCAGCTGTGTTGGGCAATGCAATGGGATATTTCTGTGTACCGCCGGTGGGTTCCAGGGAGCCACCCATGCTGTGGGTCGACAGGGACTTCACAATAGGGAGTTGTACCTGCCTGTGTCTATGAATTAAAAAGCCCGGTCTGACTGGGGCATGCAGACACCTTGACAGAATGAATAGTGTGTGGCACATAGGTTCCCCATTGCTATGCCCACGTGTGCAGCTCCTGATGGCGGTGGCACAGGATTCTATTTCTCATTGCTTCTGTACAGCATTGTGGGCTATCGCTCCGCCACTTTTAAAGAGGGTCGCTGCCTAGCCGTGCCAACCTCTGCAGTGTGTGCCTGCGGTCCCTCGTCATGGCAGACGCAATTCTAAATAGACATGAGCGTGGTGTGGCATGAGGGCAGCTGAAGGCTGCCCAGGGACACTTTGGTGTGCGCTGTGGGGGGGAGGGGGTGCGGTTGGGCAGCATGTAACCCAGGAGAAGTGTCAGTGGAGTGTCATGCAGGCAGTGATTGTGCTTTGTTGGAGGTAGTGTGGTGCTTAGCAAAGGTATGCCATGCTAATGAGGGCTTTTCAGAAGTAAAAGTTGTTGGGAGGGGGGGGGGGCACTCTTGCCAGTATTGTGGCTTAATAGTGGGACCTGTGAACTTGAGATGCAGCCCAACATGTAGCCCCTCGCCTGCCCTATCCGTTTCTGTGTCATTCCCATCACTTTCTTGAATTGCCCAGATTTTCACACATGAAAACCTTAGCGAGCATCGGCGAAATACAAAAATGCTCTGGTCGCCCATTGACTTCAATGGGGTTCGTTGTTCGAAACGAACCCTCGAGCATCGCGGGAAGTTCGTTCCGAATAACGAGCACCCGAACATTTTGGTGTTCGCTCATCTCTAATAGCAACCAATTACAGCACAGCTTTTATATTACCTCTGCAGTATAGGAAGTAGCAACCAATCACAGCGCAGCTTTCAGTTTACCTCAGCAGTATAAGAAAAAGCAACCAATCACAGCGCAGCTTTCATTTTACCTCAGCAGTATAAGAAAAAGCAACCAATCACAGCACAGCTTTTATATTACCTCAGCAGTATAAGAAATAGCAACCAATCACAGCACAGCTTTCATTTTACCTCAGCAGTATAAGAAAAAGCAACCAATCACAGCGCAGCTTTCATTTTACCTCAGCAGTAAAAGAAAAAGCAACCAATCACAGCACAGCTTTTATTTTACATCAACAGTATAACAAATAGCAACCAATCACAGCACAGCTTTCATTTTACCTCAGCAGTATAAGAAATAGCAACCAATCACAGCACAGCTTTTATATTACTTCGGCTGCCTGCAGACGGCTGGGTCGGATCCGGCTGCGAGAATTCTCGCAGCCGGTACGGACCCGAGCGTCTGCAGAGAGCAGCGTGACACTCATCTCTCCCGCGGCCCCGGATCTTTCATGTACCAGCTGCCGGCAGCCGGAGCATGTGCAGACCGAAGCCGGCGGCCAGCGAGCTCCGCACAGAAATAGTGCATGTTAACGCAATCCTATGGCAGCTTCCAGGGGCGAAAATTCCGCAGGAAATCTCGCTGCGGAATTTCTGCTTATGTGCAGGCACCCTTCAGCTGTATAAGAAATAGCAACCAATCACAGCGCAGCTCTCATTTTACCTCAGCAGTATACGAAATAGCAACCAATCACAGCGCAGCTTAAATATTACCTCAGCAGTAAATAAACAGCAACCAATCACAGCGCAGCATTAATATTACCTCAGCAGTATACAAAATAGCAACCAATCACAGTGAAGCTTTTATATTACCTCAGCAGTAAAGGAAATATTAACCAATCACAGCACAGCTTTAATATTACCTCAGCAGTATAAGAAATAGCAACCAGTCACAGCGCAGCTTTTATATTACCTCAGCAGTATGAGAAATAGCAACCAATCACAGCGCAGCGTTAATATTAGCTCAGCAGTATAAGAAAAAGCAAACAATCACAGAACAGCTTTTATTTTACCTCAGCAGTATAACAAATAGCAACCAATCACAGCACAGCTTTTATATTACCTCAGCAGTATAAGAAATAGCAACCAATCACAGCGCAGCTTTCATTTTACCTCAGCAGTGTGAGAAATGGCAACGAATCACAGTGAAGCTTTTATATTACCTCAGCAGTATAAGAAACAGCAACCAATCACAGCGCAGCTTTTATATTACCTCAGCAGTATAAGAAACAGCAACCAATCACAGCGCAGCTTTTATATTACTTCAGCAGTGTAAAGAATAGCAACCAATCACAGCACAGCTTTAATATTACCTCAGCAGTATAGGAAATAGCAACCAATCACAGCGCAGCTTTCATTTTCCCTTAGCAGCGTAAGAAACAGCAGCCAATCACAGCGCAGCTTGTATATTACCTCAGCAGTATAGGGATTAGCGACCAATCACAGTGCAGCTTTTATATTACCTCTGCAGTTTAAGAAATAGCAACCAATCACAGTGCAGCTTTCATTTTCTCTTAGCAGCATAAGAAATAGCAACCAATCACAGCGCAGCTTTCATTTTACCTCAGCAGTGTGAGAAATGGCAACGAATCACAGTGAAGCTTTTATATTACCTCAGCAGTATAAGAAACAGCAACCAATCTCGCTGCGGAATTTCTGCTTATGTGCAGGCACCCTTCAGCTGTATAAGAAATAGCAACCAATCACAGCGCAGCTCTCATTTTACCTCAGCAGTATACGAAATAGCAACCAATCACAGCGCAGCTTAAATATTACCTCAGCAGTAAATAAACAGCAACCAATCACAGCGCAGCTTTAATATTACCTCAGCAGTATAGGAAATAGCAACCAATCACAGCGCAGCTCTTATTTTATCTCAGCAGTATACAAAATAGCAACCAATCACAGCGCAGCTTAAATATTACCTCAGCAGTAAATAAACAGCAACCAATCACAACACAGCTTTCATTTTACCTCAGCTTGTATATTACCTCAGCAGTATAGGAAACTGCAACCAATCACAGCACAGCTTTCATTTTACCTCAGCAGTATAAGAAATAGCAACCAATTACAGTGCAGCTTTTATATTACCTCAGCAGTATAGGGAATAGCAACCAATCACAGTGCAGCTTGTGTATTACCTCAGCAGTAAAGGAAACCGCAACGAATCACAGCACAGCTTTAATATTAACTCAGCAGTATAAGAAATAGCAACCAATTACAGCGCAGCTTTTATATTACCTCTACATTATAGGAAGTAGCAACCAATCACAGCGCAGCTTTCATTTTACCTCAGCAGTATGAGAAATAGCAACCAATCACAGCGCAGCTTTCATTTTACCTCAGCAGTATAAGAAAAAGCAACCAATCACAGCACAGCTTTAATATTACATCAACAGTATAACAAATAGCAACCAATCACAGCGCAGCTTTTATATTACCTCTGCAGTATAAGAAAGAGCAACCAATCACAGTGAAGCTTTCATTTTACCTCAGCAGTGTAAGAAATAGCAACCAATCACAGCGCAGCTTTTATATTACCTCTGCAGTATAAGAAAGAGCAACCAATCACAGTGAAGCTTTCATTTTACCTCAGCAGTATAGGGAATAGCAACCAATCACAGCGCAGCTTTCATTTTCCCTTAGCAGCGTAAGAAACAGCAGCCAATCACAGCGCAGCTTGTATATTACCTCAGCAGTATAAGGAATAGCAACCAATCACAGATATTACCTCAGCAGTATAAGAAACAGCAACCAATCACAGCGCAGCCTTTATATTACCGCAGCAGTATAGGAAATAGCAACGAATCACAGCGCAGCTTTCATTTTACCTCAGCAGTATAGGATATAGCAACCAATCACAGCACAGCTTTCATTTTCCCTTAGCAGCGTAAGAAACAGCAACCAATCACAGCGCAGCTTGTATATTACCTCAGCAGTATAGGAAACCGCAACCAATCACAGCACAGCTTTCATTTTACCTCAGCAGTATAAGAAATAGCAACCAATCACAGCGCAGCTATTATATTACCTCAGCAGTATGAGAAAAAGCAACCAATCACAGCACAGCTTTTATATTACCTCAGCAGTAAATAAACAGCAACCAATCACAGCGCAGCTTTCTCTTTACCTCAGCAGTATTAGAAATAGCAACCAATCGCCATCATCTCTCACATTATCCTTGCGTCACGTCTAGTAATTGCCAAGCACTGGAAATTAAAAGACGTCCCTTCGATATTGGAAGTGAGAAACTCAGTGGAGCACACTTTTCACTTGGAACAAGCCTACTCACGTAGATTCGTTACTAAGTCCCCACGGACAGCCTTCTGGGGAAGCTGGTTAGATTGTATCTCAGGGAATCCCTTATAAGGGAAGAAGGCTACTTAAACAGATGAAACCACTGTAACTAAGAGTCATCGACACCAATTCACTCTCCAATTAAAAGCAAATCATGCCAAAATCCCAGCCCCCCCCCTCCTCCCTCAAACTTATTACCATCACCCCCAATACCTAGACCAGATCTAAAATACACCAAACAATAGGCATAAAACCCAATAGGTACCTCCGCTGTTTGTTATGTTTTGTATTGTCCCCGCTCTGATGCGTATATTGTCTAACCACGACTGCATTGCATATGTCAAAGCACTGTTTTATTTTTCTGTTTGTTTATTTTGAAAAATGCTTCATAAAAATTCAATTATTAAAAAAAAAAAGAAATAGCAACCAATCACAGCACAGCTTTAATATTAGCTCAGCAGTATAAGAAAAAGCAACCAATAACATCACAGCTTTTATTTTACCTCAGCAGTATAGGAAATAGCAACCAATCACAGCGCAGCTTTTATATTACTTCAGCAGTATAACAAATAGCAACCAATCACAGCGCAGCTTTAATATTACCTCAGCAGTATTGGAAACAGCAACCAGTCACAGCGCAGCTTTTATTTTACCTCAGTAGTATAGGAAATAGCAACCAATCACAGCGCAGCTTTTATATTACCTCAGCAGTATAAGAAATAGCAACCAATCACAGCGCAGCTTTTATATTACCTCTGCAGTATAACAAATAGCAACCAATCACAGCACGGCTTAAATATTACCTCTGCAGCATGAGAAATAGCAACCAATCACAGCACAGCTTTAATGTTACCTCAGCAGTATAGGAAATATTAACCAATCACAGCGCAGCGTTAATATTACCTCAGCAGTATTGGAAACAGCAACCAGTCACAGGGCAGCTTTCATTTTACCTCAGTAGTATAAGAAACACCATGGTACCAATCACGGCGTAGCTTTTATTTTACCTCAGCAGTATGAGAAATAGCAACCAATCACAGCGCAGCTTTAATGTTACCTTAGCAGTATAAGAAATAGTAACCAATCACAGCGCAGCTTTTGTATTACCTCAGCAGTACAAGACATAGCAACCAATCACAGCGCAGCTTTTATTTTACCTCAGCAGTATAATAAATGTGTGATTGGTTGCTATTATCAACAAGAATTACTGGGGTGGTCGGTGAGAGCACATGTCTGATTCCGGGGGCCCCAGAGAGCGTCACAGCTCAAGTGTAGTATTGCACTGCTGCTAACGCTGATGTAGGTGGCAAGTGGGGGGCGACGGAGCACTGGGGGTGTACTGAGAGGCCGGACGGAGTAATGTGGACATAAGCGGCCAGGCTCCGTGACTCCAGGCCGGCCTACTTGCATACTTTGTGGAAGTCGTTAAAAGTAAGTTTTTGCAAAATCTAGAATCCCTGCTGGGTCTGACGAGCATACAGTACGTGCGGCTGCTGGGTGCCAGGCCGTCAGCGCTGTGGGGCTGTTCAATAGGCATGCTTGTGCTGACAATCCCTTGAGCGGACCGTATAATATATGGGAGGACTTCTAGAAATTGGGATGAAATGGGAAAAAAACACAATTGGACCATTTTTTGGGAAGGGATTTTTTTCCATTACAAAAATGACGTGTGGCATTTGTTCTGTGGGCCACAATAGCGATACGCAGGCGTTCCCTCACATCCCCTGGCTCATGTGCTCTGTGGGACAGCATCTTTCTCACCTTGTTAGATGCCATGTTTGTACCGCTGCGTCCATAAAAGTCCGATCTATCAAAGTAACGCATTATTTACGCCGCAAAGTGAACGTCGTCAGCAGAACAATCTACAATGTCAGAATTGTGCTTTTTCGATCGCACAAGAAAAAATGTAATAAAAAGCAATCAAAAAGTCATATGCACTCCGAAATGGTACCAAGAGAGGTGCTGCTACGGGTGCACAAACAGACGTCAGTGTGTGCACCCAGGATCCTCCCCCCTGACCTCTCCTCCATAGTTCCACAGGAGGAGAGGAGGAGTCCAGGCGCACACACTTCCACCTGCACCAGTGCTCAGCAGAGGAGCAGCGGCGCTTTGGAGACCAGAAATAGGTAAGTATATCGGTCTCAGGGGGGGGGGCGCTATTACTACTGGGGCTAATATAGGGTGCACTATAACTAGTGAGGCCACTGTGGGGTCACTTATTACTGGGGCCAATATAGGACATACTATTGCTACTGAGGCCTCTGTGGGGGTCACTATTACTACTGGGGCTAATATAGGGTATACTATTGCTGCTGAGGCCACTGTGGAGGTCACTATTACTACTGGGGTAATATTGGGGACACTGTTACTACTGAGGCCACTGCAGGGGTCACTTTTACTACTGGGGCTAATATAGGGTACGGGTACACTATTACTAGTGAGGCCACTGTGGGGTCACTGTTATTACTGGGGCCAATATAGGGAATACTATCTCTGCTGTAGCCACTGCGGGGGTCACTATTACGCCTCGGGCTGATATAGGGAACACTATTGCTACTGAGGCCACTGTGTAGTTCACCATTACTACTGGGGTAATTTTGGGGACACTGTTACTACTGAGGCCATGGCGGGGGTCACTATTACTACTTGCGCCAATACAGGGGACATTATTTATACTAAAACGTCTGTGGGGATCATTATTACTACTGGGGGTTTATATAGGGGATAGTATTACTGTTGAGGCCGATATGGGAGACACTATGACTACTGGGGGGGAAGGGATACTACAGAATGTCCGCAACAGAAATTTCTGTGGCAAATTCTGCAGCATTACTTCATCCAATAAACAGTCAATGGTGAATGATGCGGAATTTGCTCCTTGTCTTTTTTTAAACGGCCCGTAGTTTTTATAACGACGGTGCTAAAATCATTTGTTGTGATAATTTCCGTCCCTGACCACACCCCTTTGTCTCACTATGACCCTGGGATAATCTGGTCACCTTAGTCCCGTATAACATCCTGTATCCAAGCTAGAGGTGGTACAACAGGGTACTAGAGCCTCCATGCCTGCCCTATCACATCTTACATCCAAGCTAGAGGCGGTATAACAGGGTACTAGAACCTCCGTGCCTGCCTGTATTAGGGCTCCCACCCACTTGCGTTTTTTTTAACACTGCGATATTGCTCCGTTTTTTTTATGTGATTGTCAATGGGACTTTCTAATGTAAAAAACGCGTTGCACAAATATCGCAAAGCACCAACTTGCGATGTGTTTTTAATTTTAGAAAGTCCTATTCACAATCGCGTTAAAAAAATGCAACAATATCGCAGCATTAAAAAAATGCAAGTGTGTGGGAGCCTTTACGCCTTGTATCCAAGCCAGAGACGGTACAAAAGGATACTAAAGCCTCCATGCCCGCCTATATCACATCTTCTATCCAAGCTAGTGACAGTACAGCAGGGCACTAAAGCCTCCATGCTGCCCATATTACATGTTGTATCCAAGCTAGAAGTGGTACAACAGGGTACTAGAGCCTCCATGTCCACCCGTATCACATCCTGTATACCAGCTAACAGCAGTACAACAGGGTACTAGAGTCTCCATGCCTGCCGTATTACATCTTGTATCCCCGCTAGCAGCGATATAATAGGGTACTAGAGCCTTCATCCCCACCAGTATCACATATTGTATCCAAGCTAGAGGTGGTACAACAGAGTACTAAAGCCTCCATGCCCGCCCGTATCACGTCTTGTATCCAAGCTAGCAGCAGTATAACAGGGCACTTGAGCCTTCATGCCTGCCCACATAACATCTTGTATCCAAGCTAGAGGTGTTACAACAGGGTACTAGAGCCTCCATTCCTGCCCATATCACATCTTGTATTCAAGCTAGAGGCAGTACAACAGGGTACTAGAGCCTCCATGTGCACCCGTATCACATCCTGTATACAAGCTAACAGCAGTACAACAGGGTACTAGAGCCTCCCTACAAGGGGTCAGTTCTCCACAATAAATAATCCTTTAGCTCTGATATGTAATCACTTACTTGAAGCAATGTTACAATAACACAGAAAAAGTTTCATCTGATTCCGCCAACTTTTTCTGCAGTGTCCGAGGAGCGGGCCCACAGCCTAGGAGATGGCTAGGGAGATAAGAATTTTTCTGTCATGGTGGCTCTACCATCTCCTCCCCTGAGGGTAGCTTGGGACCCGTCCAAGTTACTGCTGAGGGAGGTCACAGGGAAAGGGTAGCTAGTGGTTACCTTAATGTCCTTTGTCATTCGTGACGCCACCGTTCCGTCCTCTGCGGTGAAGCTTGTTGTAGAAAATAACTCAGTCCACACACAGGGATAACTTTCCACTTACTGTAACTTTAACAACAGTCCAACAACAGATTGGCATATATACATCAAGAGAAGGTGGTGTGACAGGGAGGATACTCTGGGGATTCTGGACAATCCACACTCCTAGCTATCTGTGTGAATATCGCTCCCGGCGACTCTCTTTCCCACTCTTCAGCTCTCTACCAGTACAGACTCACACTTCTAGTGCCTGAATTTGCCAAACAACGATCCCTCCCCACACCCGGTACTTAGTGGTAGCATCGGTACATCCCAGGCGAAGCAATCTCGGGCCGCACAACAGGGAATTGCTCAGCTTCCTCCATTCTCCACTCACACACACAGACAGACCGATGGGTGTCTGCGAGAAAAGGACACAAAACCACACCTTGCATACACATATATATCACAAGGTCATATGACATACAACATGATACATTTTCCAGACATAGCCCAGACATTAACCCTTTCAGTGCTGCAGAGGTGTAATACACATCAAATGCATACAGAAGACACTGACAATACGGTTGCACAAGATAAACACGTTCAACCTTATGGAGACGCCCCGCTAACTCTGGGCCACTACACTTCTAGGGGAGGGATTGGTTTTACACTCAGCTGTCTCGTTCTTTTTTCTGAACTAAGCCTCAATATTGATAGCCTCTCTAGGCATTGTAGTCCGCCCACTCCATTTACTACTTTAGTTGCTTATCTTTGAAGCCGCTGAAGCCGAGTCACAATCCACATCTCTAGTGCAGATTTTCAATGAGGATCCGCAGCAGATTTCACCCCTTCAATTTAATTCTGCTCTCACACGTGCGTTCAGAAAACGGCGCTCAAAATCACGGCATTATTACTGCGATTTCGACTGGCGTTTTTTAACTCATTGTACAGCATTTGACAGCACTTTTTAACACACTCTATCAATGTGATGGGTGATGAGTTGCGTTAAAAAACATGAAAATGCACAAAAATAGAACAGACAGCGCTTGTTTCTAACGCCGCATTCAAGTGCAGCCGTGCGAAGCACCATTACAATCAATGGCAGCGTTGTACCGCAGTTAGTGCTGCGCTTGGAACACAACGCTGTTAGCGGTAAAAAGCTGTGAGTGTGAGAGTGGCCTACGGGCGTCTTCAGATGGGCTCATGCGCAAATATAATCGCGACTAGCTATCAGAACGTATTTCTACATGAACCTGTGAAGAGTCTTATTCTCTATTTTATGTTCAAACTTCCCGCTAAAAATTGAGTGCGAAAAATAAGCGAAAACATAGGTCCTGCTCTATCTTTTCTCGTTCGTATAAAAAATACACGCAAGAAAGGGCAAGGACTATTTTTTTTCTTGCATGTTGTAATATAGCGCAAGAATTACACTAGTGAAAACAAAGCCATTTCAATCAATGGCTTCATTTTGTCATGTTTTGCGGTCATGAATTTCCCACCCACAACACATTGAGAAATCCTAATTATCTGAAGAAGCACTAAAAGGGGAAATCAGCCGCGGATCGGTGTCAAAAATGCACCAAATACTGTGGGTTTTCATGCAAATTTGCAAATAAATCTGCTAGGTGTGAAAGTCCCCTTATACTCAGTTTACAACCGGAGTGAGTGGCGTGCGAGGGCAGCTGTAGCGAGGCCGGTGCGTGTTTTACTGTATCTTTTGTGCGTGCAAATCATGTGCACAAAAAAAATTAGCAATTAGTTTAATTAGGTAAATATGTGCTATTCTCCTACATGGGGAATTAGAACGTGCTATGTATTTTTTTTGCAAACAAAATTTGCACGTAAATTACGCACAATGGGTTGAAATCAATGGAATCTATTCACTGCGTGCAAAAAATTTACGTAAGCAATACACAACGCAAATACATTTGTGGGAATATGCCCTAAAAACACTACAGTAACACTGCAGTGAGGACAGGGCCCATGGGACCCCTGTTCTTAAGATCGTCAGAGGTCTCTCAGTGGTGTAAGACCCCCATTGATCAGCAGGCCCTCCCCTATCCTGTGGATATCCTGTGGATGGGGGATAACCTGTAGTAAAACCAGACACGGGTATATCCCCTGCACCCCTGAATATTAGCCTGGGAGGTAACTTTTTCCCATAATGCAGAAAGACAAGGCAGTCAGACTAGGACATATGGAGAACACAGTTATGGGACCACCACACCTGAAATGGGAGTTGTGAGCCCGGAACCGGAACGCTGCTCTGTACTACTATGACAGACATCATTCACTAGTGCCAAGCCCAGCATGATGGTACTATTCTACATGGAAGCAGATGGGTACCGCATATCAAGGTTGGAGTAATACTCCCATGCCTCTATAAGACAACTTTTAACAAAAGAAGAAGGAAAGACCCATGAAGAGGTGTAGCTAGCCCACTCCCAGGGCATGACACTAATAGAGGAAACAATGTTATTTAATACATTAACAACATAAAACAGTGAGACTCAAAAGAGCGACTGAAAACATTTAAAAGAGAGGCCATGTACATGAACGGAGGCTCCACCTACATTATAGATTGACCAATCTGTCAGACTGTGCTGTAGAGTCCAATACTAGCACAAGAATAAGAACAACAGTATCCAGAAGTTCAATACAAGTCAACCAAATGCCAGAAACCCCAATCTAATGTGTAATATGTAGTGAAATACAAGATGTAGCAAACAGTGTGGCATCTGATTATCAGCCAAGAGTAAGACCAAAAGCAAAGTGTTCAGCATCATGTATGGGACAAAAAGTATCTCAAGAAGCCCATATTAGACAGACCAATCCATGGTACCGAGGCTGGAAGACACCCAACACATATCACTGCCAGCTTGGGCAGCTTTGTCAGGGGAGTCGGGGCATCTCACATTCTCCCTCTTTATATGGTCACTAATAAGGGAATGTAGTTTCTTGTTATTAATGACCATATAGATAAGCATCGGGATGTCTTCCATCCACAGTACTGTGGGTTTGTCTGTGCAATATGAGCTTCTTGACACTGGTGTAACTCTAGGGGATGCGGTTGCACCCTGGCCCAGGAGCCTTCTCCATACAGAGAGCCTAGTAGTTT
This sequence comes from Eleutherodactylus coqui, assembly GCF_035609145.1. NCBI lineage: Eukaryota > Metazoa > Chordata > Amphibia > Anura > Eleutherodactylidae > Eleutherodactylus > Eleutherodactylus coqui. Next base: position 199,209,997 of record NC_089842.1, on the reverse strand, counting down.
GAATAAAGCATTATACTTGGGGGCTCTGTTACAGGCTTTGCATTGGGGCCCAAGGGCTTCAAGTTATTCCTCTGCATTAAACTTTTGCACTCAAGCCCATGAGCCTTTAGCTACGCCACTACTTCCTGACATGTAAAGTTTAAAGGCAGAAAAACTCACTTAATGCGCTCCATCCAGCTGTATCAACAGAATGAAAAGTCTTACTTGGTGTGGGGTGCCTTGGACTCCTGGCACCCCAATATCCAAAGAAGCAGGGAAACTCCAACGATGCAGGGGTATATTTCATAAAACAATTTATTATATACATACAAAGGTAAGTGGATAGATATCGCAACGCGTTTCGGCTTTTTGTAAGCCTTTTTCAAGCATAAGGGACACATGTCTAATGATTCCTATTTATAGCTAACATACTCTAAGAGGAAAGGGAAGGGGAGGAGTTTCAATCTAAGCAATCTATCATCCCTAAACAATATTTAATTTCTAATTAGTAATATCCCACTCTCGTTATTAATAATATGCTCATATGGTTGTTTATACATTATATAAAGAAACTGTATATGTTTAGCGGTCCCCTTACAGAGACACTACGTTATCACCACATGATCGGAACTCATGACGGGGGGGGGGGGGGGAGGAAGGGAGGGAGGGGAGGAAATAAAGAGAGGAGGGGCAAGAAAGGGGGAGGTTATATAGTATTGTACCATATTGGGAAACAGACCCCCAAGTCGATCCGGCTAGCGTTCAGCGTCCTGGACGGACAAAAAGGGGCGGGTCTCCGCTGTTTTCCTCCATGGGATCTTTCGTCATGGATCCCGGGAGGTCACGTGATGGTACGCTGGACGTGATGACGTTGGGTATCAGGATCTTCCGGCCTGCGTTCAGTATCCTTGGACGCACAAAAGAGGCGGGTCTCCGCTATTTTCCTCCATGGGATCTTTCGTCATGGATCCCGGGAGGTCACGTGATGGTACGCTGGACGTGATGACGTTTAGTACCAGGATCTTCCCGTGACTTAGTCACATGGGATTCCATCGTGCATAGTGACATCAGACGTTTTTGGACGCTGGGTCACATGATCGCACTGTCGGAGTGCCGTAGATAGAATTAGCTCAGAGGTAGTCATATGATTACCTATGGAAACCCTTCTACTTCCTGACATACTTTTCTTTGCCCTGTACATCATGTTTAACAGTTTACTTTTGGTCTTACTGTTTGCTGACATTTAATTGGATGCCACCCTGTTTGCCACATCCTACATTTCACTACAGATCCTGCATTAGTTTGGGGTTTCTGAGATTTGCTTGAATTGTCATTTTAGTCTAGATCACCTAAAAAACTGAAATCGACAAAAATTTTGCTCAAAATTGTTCCCCAAAACGTAAAAAACTTTCGACGTTAGTGTACAAGAGCGATTTTTCTCTTGGATCTATAGTTAAAGATAGAAAAATCACTGCATGTCCTATTTTTGGGTGATTCTTTTTCAAGAATCACCTTTAATTTGCTATAACAATTAAAAAAAAAATAAAAAAGCATCAAAGATGCATGGCATTATGAGGGTTAAAATTCTAAGTACAGCACCAATCCGGCCCACCCCACTTGCCCCGTTGCCGGCCGTAAGAAGAGACACCACACACAGGAGTCTGGTCTAGCTCCTCACACGGGAGAAAAAACTGCGCACTTTATTACAGATTACATGAGATCTTATACCCTCTGCCCTCTCACCACTAGGGGGTGATGGGCTCATAATCATATATGGGCAGTCCGGATTTCCGCCTTAGACAGTGAGGCGCCTCTGGCTTATACAGAAAATCACGTATTTAATTAACTCCAGTGCAAAGAATTACCCACACAATTCTAAGAAGTCCGGCCTAAGACAGTGAAAATTATGTACATTTGAACATCTTGATATCTTGTTTCTGGGCTTCTGGGAAATCGGCCAAGTACATGCGTCCTTGCGTCTGGTTCGGTATCTTCTCTGAATTTCTAGAACATCTTCTTGCAAAGCCTTGCAAAACCTTGGGATATCTGATTTAAGGCGACGTATTAAGTTTTTTTCATTTGGAATTGAATAAAACTTGCATATAGGTATAAAAGCATAAAAAACACATATGGCAATATATATATATATACCCTCACAAACCCCCCTAAAAAACTTAATATGGAGATCAAGCATCAGACCTTGCACTTTTCCTCGGTCGTCTCTCCCTTGCGTCAGGGTTTCTCCACTGCCCGTAAGTCCCTACTCCTAAAAGGGAGGGATCCCTACCTAACCTCAGAAGGAGGCCATGGATTCCCTGGGCTTATTTCCGGGCCTCCATACCCTCTATCTGTACAAGTTAACACCCCGCAGGGTGTGCCCTCGCCGGAACCTAAGGTCTTCTGCACTTTCCCTAGGCAAATGGGAAATCCACTGACAGTCCATCTTATGAGACTGAGGCAGACACAGTACTAGTCCATCTCTCCATTCTTCTGGTAACGTATCTGGTTGGCATTATCGGAACTGGCTCTTCATCTTTTTCAAACAAGGGAAATTTTGGTCACATTAAAGGGATAATACACAAACAGGAAATTACATACCCCACCTCTTTCTGTTAAAATCATATCCAGGGCTACTCTAGGGCCATGGATGCAGTGGGCCCTAACTGGTCAATTAACCCTTGTAAAGCATCTCTGGTGTAGTTTACAAACCTCTGCTGATTGTAATAGATATAATTCATCTAATCTACATTATTATTAACAGTGACAATAGAAAATAAGGACTCAAAACCTGCTTTAACCTGATCTCTAGAATTAAATTCATCTGGCACCCCCCCTTGGCACTCCTATTGTATCTACGTATACATGTGGATCAAAGTTACCACCTGGAGTGTCAATGTCTCTCTTAGCACGATGCGGTGTTGGATTCTCACCCTCAGTGTAGGATTCATATTGCACATTCGATTGTATTAATTTGTTCTGAAACAGGGGGCTAGTGTACAGTAGTCAAAGGTGTGTTAGAGGAATTGTACCACATTATAGCATGTAAAGGATATGCAGGATCATTAGTTTTTTCAGTGCGAAGTGTGGATCCAAGTGGGTTTTCCTTCGAGCTTGACTGCAGTTGGGGTGGTGAACAACATCTGGTAGGGATCTTTAAACCGGGTTTCTCGCTCAACTTTTTCACATAGACCCTGTCACCTGGGTTCAGATTGTGACACTCATCTGTAGGACCTGGGAGAAAAGCAGAGACTACAGAATACATTACTAACAATTCCTTGGAGAGACCTATGACAAAATTAACAAGAAAATCATTCCCCAAACTCTGCTACTGTGGCATGTATCCTCCTGGAAAAAAAGAAAAACTAATGGAAAACACTCAATTCAAAATTTTACCATTTTCTTCATTGCCTTTTGTATCTACTTTCCCCCTACTCTGTGGACGGTAGGGTGTGTGAAAAGCCTAGAATATACCCAAAACAGACATGATGTGTTGTGTTATTTCACCTGTGAAGTGTGTACCTTTGTTTGACTCAATCACTTCCGGTACCCCATATCTGCGGATTACCTCATTCATGAGCTTCTGTGCAGTTACCTGCTTATTTACTTTGGTAACAGAGTAGGTCTCCAACCTGAAAAGACATCAACAACAACAACAAGCACATTTTCATGCTTCCCAACAAGTAGGAGCTGAGTGTAGCCAATTTGCAATCCCTGAAATGGGTAGAGTGGTCTAGGCAAGTGTGGTGTGGCAAATTTACTTCTGCCCTGTTGCTTTACGGCAAAGATCATGCAAAATTGGACAAATGATGCAGCAGCTACAGAAAACCAAGGAGCCACCCGTCCTTGTTCAAGCATCGACATCATTACTGCTTCGAGAGGTGTGTCTTTCCGTGCGTCAGCTGGGCCATCATGGGGCACAGGGACTATGGTGGGCAAGTGCTGTTGACTGTTCACCATACGCCGTACCTTTTTAGTCCATTTGTCTTTTTCTTAACTGTAAAGTCTTTAGCATATCAAAGTCCAAGTTCAAATCAAAGTCCAAAATTATTATCAAAGTCCAAGATTTTTATCAAAGTAGTCAAAGTCCAAGTTCATATCAAAGTCCAAGATTTTTATCAAAGTCCAAGATTTTTATCAAAGTCCAAAATTAGTATCAAATTCTTCTTTTCTTCTTTCTTCCACGGCTTGAGGGCCGCTGCTTTTGCTGTGTGGTCTGTGATGGCGTTGCCTCTCGCTTCTCTGGTGTAGGAATTGGTGTGAGCTTTCCACCTTTGTCAGGTAGAAATAGGGCCTCCATGAGACTCTGCACCATTGCATCATTCTTAATTGGCTGTCCTGCTGAGGTAAAAAACTGTCTGGCCTTCCATGTTGGGCCTTAATCATGAGCTATGCCAAATGCATACCGGGAGTCAGTGTAAATGTTTGCCGTCTTACCTGCGGCCACTCTACACGCCTCCGTGAGTGCTTTTAATTCCGCTTCTTGTACTGCGACATGCGGAGACATTCTGCTTTTTAGGACATCTTGTTGTGTAACTACCGTATATCCAGTGTGGAGTCGTCAATCACCCTGGGTACCATCTATAAAAAACAACTCAAAATATGCATTATTAACAAGGGCTTTCAGTAACTTTTTAAAACTTAAATTTTCTTGTTGCATCACTGCTAGACAATCATGCTGGTATTCTATTTCAAAAAGATTAGAACCTTGTTGCAAAAAATTTAAAAATGTAAAAATGACTTGCAAAAAATTTAAAAATGGCTGATTTGCAATACCTAAAATGGCTGATTTGCAATACCTAGATCACCTATGCCTTCTCCTCCCCCCCTTTGAAACAGGGTACGCAATTGGAACAAGAGCACCCGGTTTCAAGGTAGTACAACATTGTAAAAAGATTTGATGGATGCAGATAAGGCCTGTAAGATGTTAGCATCTATAACAGAAACATGAGTTACACCGGGGAAGAATAATCTACAAAACATCTACTCATATTTGAAATGTGAGATCCCTTTAAGTGAATTCATTATTAGTCTGTTCCTGCCTGCAGTCTTATCAAATCTCAGACAGGAGAAAAAAAAGACAAAACAAAAAAACTAGCTGCTCAAAATTCTCCCCCCCTCCCTCGTGCAGGAGGGATGAAACATTATTACGTACTATTACATCATCTAGCTCCACCCCTTCGATATTGGCACATTGCGTCCGTCTTCTCAGAACCATTTCAGCTTAACCGTCCACACGTCCACATCACAACCAAGCAAAGTCCCATGCATGGGGAGGACCCCTATCCCCAGTCAATTATCCACATCACACATTCCACCACAGCCCAAACACGGGTCACTAACTCTCATCCATCCATTCGCTCAAGTCTGCTCCGTCACCCCCCTTTAAAGGTGTACCAGTCCATACAGATGCACGGACAAAAAAAGTTTGACAAACATACATACATCAGCTGAAAAACACTGAGGTGAGTGCTATTATTTTTATAAAGTACATAATTCTATTGAGATGAGATTGTGAATGAGCGCTATCTTTGACAAATTATGTGAAAAAGTTTGCTGAGTGACTGAAATATTCTATATTTCTTATCTACTGAAGCTATTATATGCTGTATTAAACGCTAAAGTATTTAGTTTCTGTGACCCTGAATTTGGAGTGAATTCTGAAAGCCCCCACTTTTTCAAAACAAATCTCTTATCTCTCCGCGACTATGAAACACAAACTGATTTGTTTTAGCTTAAACTATTGAAAAACATTTTGAAATCATAATTAACACATATGCTGGGACCTTGCAACATTCATTTTCAACCCCTGTATAAGTAAGACTATAACTTAGAAATTACTATATTTCCCTGCCTACTAAGACAGTATAACTAATTAAATTCATTTCAATTCATTGCAAGCAAGCCAAGATATTAACCAAGGTTGTTATTACATTTTCTCTCTCGCTGTTATCTTCCTGACCTTGGAGACTGAACAGACTTTGCAGCTACATGTAAACAAACCCTTCTCCCCTAAGAGCAAGCTGTTAACTATTTGCACATACAGTATATATATATACACATATATATCCACCTAGTATGGATTATACATATTATCTATTATCTATCTTGTATTATACACATTTCCATCTCTCTTTGCCAACCAATCACGTGCATTGTAACTTCCTTATCGACTTGCTTGTTACTCATACTTCTCTCCCTTACCTAACTGCCAATATAACCTTCAATAGACACTCTCCTGACGCCCTCTTGATCACTTACTGTACTTTTCAACATTTCACTTACGGATACTTTCTTAAACAAATAATGTGTACATACGTAACTTACTCTGACTGTCTCTCTCTCTCTAGCAAACCTTGGTCTTCCAAGGCACCTCTGGGTCCTAAAGACCTCCTCCCAGACACCATTTTGTAATCTGCCGTAGGGTCGGTGTCACACATTTTCATTAGAGTTTTCTTACATTTTACAGATTCATCCACACGGCGGCAGCCCTTGAGGGGCTCTATCTTCTTTAATAAGATCTTACGCATATTACAACAAAAACAACAAAAAATAACACGCTCCATAGAATGCATCCCTCTTAATTTTCAAATTGTCAGCCCCTTATATACCGGCAGAACAACCGAGGGTCCCTTCTCCTTATGGAACCAGCCCCATAAAAATGCATCTCTCTGAAATCAAATCGCTAGCCCCATATATAAGGCAAACCGACCGAAAGTCCCTTCTTTCTATGAGACATCTCACAAAATGCATCCCTCTCTGCTAAACCATTAACAACTAACTAAACTAACCTGAGGGTCCCTTCTCTTGTGAGATCAAATGAAAAGTAAGAGAAAAAAAAAAATTCTGCAGATACAACAAACAATCTCCACTATCGCTAAAACGCTACGGACTTCAAAGTACAAATAAACTACAGACTAGTTTCTGGGTGAGCCATTGGTGCGCATATCACGGTCAGTGGTCCATGACGGCAAACCCGGAGCCCACACGAGTTACCGTGTAGAACTCTTAACCCAACCCGTCCGGTCACAAACCACAGATAGTCAGTCCTGCTGCAAGACTCTCAGCGTAAAACACAACATAAATATATGTTTGTCTTACCTGGAGTTCTAAGGGAGTTGATCAGGCTCGGTTTGCAGCAGGATGCTTTCTCCGTGACGTGGATCCGGGTGAATTGCGCTGTAAGCTCCGATTTTACCGCCCCAGTTGGTTGCGCCATTTATGAGGGTTAAAATTCTAAGTACAGCACCAATCCGGCCCACCCCACTTGCCCCGTTGCCGGCCGTAAGAAGAGACACCACACACAGGAGTCTGGTCTAGCTCCTCACACGGGAGAAAAAACTGCGCACTTTATTACAGATTACATGAGATCTTATACCCTCTGCCCTCTCACCACTAGGGGGTGATGGGCTCATAATCATATATGGGCAGTCCGGATTTCCGCCTTAGACAGTGAGGCGCCTCTGGCTTATACAGAAAATCACGTATTTAATTAACTCCAGTGCAAAGAATTACCCACACAATTCTAAGAAGTCCGGCCTAAGACAGTGAAAATTATGTACATTTGAACATCTTGATATCTTGTTTCTGGGCTTCTGGGAAATCGGCCAAGTACATGCGTCCTTGCGTCTGGTTCGGTATCTTCTCTGAATTTCTAGAACATCTTCTTGCAAAGCCTTGCAAAACCTTGGGATATCTGATTTAAGGCGACGTATTAAGTTTTTTTCATTTGGAATTGAATAAAACTTGCATATAGGTATAAAAGCATAAAAAACACATATGGCAATATATATATATATACCCTCACAGCATGCAGTTTGAGAGTGTGATGTATATTTTCACCATTTCAACTAGAGGAACCACATATGATTTTTTTCACAGTCATGTACATTGATACAAATCATGTTTTTGTAACCAAAACGCATTGTAAAGCCATGGAAATCGCTGGTAAATAAGTGGGAGGTAGGTTAGATTTTCACTTACTTACGCTGCGCTTGCTCGTGTGAGAAATGTAGGAGTATAATGCTGTCAATTAAAGGGGGTTATAGAGGTTTACATATTGATAGCCTATCATCAGGATAGGCCATCAATATCTGATCGGTGAAGTGCCCCAACCAATAAGCTGTTTGATGGGACTGCGACCACTTCAGCGTTTATATCAGATTACAATTCTGTTCATACCGAGTACCGCAGCCTTCGTCCATCCACTGCTGTGGCATTTCTTTGCCTGGGCACTTAGCCACAATTGTACACTATAGTTAGGGTTATACTTTTTTTTCTCATGTCCGAAAGATGGATAAAAGAAATGTTATTGTGTTGGAGGCCTTAGTCGTACCCCATAGTGCTGTGCGGGGAATGTGAGTCCCAATGTTAAGTGATGACAATCTAAATGTTTTTAGAATGTAGTATAAAAATCACGCAAACACAAGAGCATACAAGTTGTGTTATGAATTAAAAAGTAGAGCTTTCAGATACATGAAATGTGGAGATTAAATTACAACCCAAGGAACAAAAAACAAACAATTGTATGTATATAGCTGGCTGACATACTAAGATTGCTGGCGCTTGCTGGGAAGCCGCGGTCTCCTGCAGAGCGCAAATTAACCAGGTACAAATCCAGACCGCTAAATGAAGCAAGAAAGCAAAAGCAAATGTTCATGTCTGCTATGGCACATTGACTGTATGGCAGGAACTTGACTACAGGCCCCATGTGTGTCCAGTGACACATTGATCACATCTGAGGTGGAAAACATTTCGAGTTTTTCCATTGATATCAAATTTATGTATCCGAGTGTCATTAAACGGGAGTTATGAGGGGTTCACATTGGGAGGATCATTTGTATAGTGCTGGTGTGGTGTATTCTCTATCCACTTAGTTAAAATACACTTTTTTCACCGATAATAAAATCAGATAAGTTCTATAAAATGATGTGATAGATTACAGTTTTAATTCTTGTTCCGAATGAAGAAATAACCCACGGATCTTTTGGGAAGAGAATCGATCATGAAAATATTTTTAATTGACCTACATTGCCAAATACAATGGGACATTATAATGAATAACACACAGGTTTAAAGCCTTTTTCTGCACAAGATATTTACAATATTGAACAGTTTAAACAAATAACTGGATGATGAAGATGATTTTGCATACAATGAAACTGGCAGTGATATGGAATTGAAATAACAAGCAGATGCTGACCCTATGGCAGTCTGCAGACGGCCGGATCGGATCCGGCAGCGAGAATTCTCGCCGCGAGACCCGACCCGAGCGCCTGCAGAGAGCAGCGCGTACTCACCCGTGCCCCGCAGCTCCGGATCTTTCATGTGCTGGCGGCGGGTGAGTGACGTTTCTGTGTGGCGCTCTGTGAGCCCCGCACAGAAATAGAGCATGCTGCGGCTTTGTTTGCCGCATAAGATTTCGTGCGGACAAACTTCAGCCATCTGCCTAGGATTGGGTTTGCTAACGCAATCCTATGGCAGCTTCCAAGGGCGGAAATTCCGCAGGAAATCCCGCCGTTGAATTTCCGCCCGTCTGCAGGCGGCCTATCTCTGGTGCTTCCCGTGTCTCTCTAATCTCTTTGTGACACTGTCGTTCAACACTAAACCCCACTGTCCCTAAAGAGACCTAAGTTGTCCCTATGGATGAGACTGTTTAAAACACTATCTTAAAAACAAGAGAGCACTAGGGCCCAGGCAAGGTGCTAGAATGTCTCAAAGCAAAGAGAAATGAACAAAAAAAGATTAGACAAATCAAAAATTAGGAAAACACAGACTGAACTAGAAAACCAAGGAGCAAGGCACTAACGGGACAGAGAACACAGAAAGAGAATTAGAACAAGGAATACTGGATAGAATATGTCAGACAGATGGGTGTGTATCCCCCTCGCCACACACCAGTTTGACTTTGGACTAAGGAGGCAGCACTTGGTCACGGCTGGAAGTACAGTAGCAATAAAAAGGTCCAAGCAGAAGGTCAGGACAGGTAATAACAAAGTCCTCTAAACAGAATCAAGGGAGCACAGATGTCAGATTTGTCAGATGTTTAGCAGGAGTCAGAATCAGAATACAAAATTTACAGGAGCTTTGTCACAATGGCTAATGAGACCAATTGCTTAAGGCCCATTTACATGCTAAGATGATTGCTCAAAATTTGTTAAAAAGATTGGGAGATTGACAGTTTTAGCAATTGTTTTGCATAAGCTACTAATCGGCACTTATGCCCATTAGCAGCTTATTATCTTTATTTGCATGTAAATGAGCCTTTGGGAGCTGTATGCAGAGAACAGCAGGTTGGTCTGTTCTCTGCATTCAGCTCCATTGTTCTGCCATGAGGCTGTCAGCTGAATACAATGTTATCAGTGCTCCTGTGGAGAACACAGCTTGAGGCCAAACAATGGATTTTATGCTCACCTAAAAATCATCGTTTGGCCAAAAAGTAAACGATAGTAGCATTTACACACAATGATTATCACTCAAAAGCCATCATTTGAGCGAATTTTGAGCGATAGTCATTGCGTGTAAATGGGTCTTTAAGCGTCCACCCTAGTGTGTGGGTGCCTAATATGGCAGATGCAGGGATGAGATTGGAGGCCAAAAGGTTTATGGTGCAGCAGAGCATGGAGCAAACAGAGACTGGTATGAAGAGTAAGATGAACAATGACACCCAACCATGACTCTAGTGACAGGTGAGCTGCGATGGCCATGTGCCATGACAGAACTCGTTATAAACATAAACCACACCACACCTGCTGATTCTACCACCTTAATTCCAGCCCTGCCAAAGATCAGTGAATTATGAGAGTTCAAATGAAAGCTATAAGAGTTCTGTTGTTAGGAGGAATGACTGTCCATGACAGCTGACTATATGATGGACTCCTTGCTAAAGTCGGGATGCACCTTACAAAGACAGTAAAACATATATTTAGCAGTGCCTTGCTATACTCATCAGGAGAGCTTTAAACTATAACAATATGTGAAGGAAAGTAAAAAGCGAGACAAAAATATATAACTAATTAATACAATAGATACTCTTGCTATTAGAAGTAGAAAGAAAGAACAAATGAAAGTAGAGGAGCATGACACACGATAACAAACTAAAATATTTCCATACAAATGCACAGAGCATGGAAAGCAAACAAGGAGAAGCTCCTAACACAGGAAGAGAAATATGATGTGATAAGTATAACAGAAACTTGGCTGGAAGGAAGCAACTTCTTTATAAGAAACACACTTAATAAAAGGGGAGGAGGTGTTCTGTTGTATGTTAGGAAAGCATGCATTTCCACAGAGATTCAAACTTCAGAGCATGGTAGTTCTGTAGAAACTGTTTGGGTAAGAATACAAGGAGAGAACAGAAGAATATAATACGGTCTGCAGAAACTCTAGGCAAGTGTCAGAAGAGCTAAAGCTAATAATGAATTGAGGATTGTAACAGAGGCTAAAAGCACTAAAATACTATAGGATGTTTACAGGTTGAAAATGGTGAATTGATTAAAAATTATGTTGAGAAGGCAAAACCTTTAAATTCCTATTTTGTATCCATGTTCTCTCAGAAAGTAGATGTAACATCAACTGATCTTCCCTGTGCTATTGGGGGAATAAAACGATGCAGACTATCTATAAGCAAAGAGATGGTGAGTAGAGATGAGCGAGCACCAAAATGCTCGGGTGCTCGTTACTCGAGTCGAACTTTTCGCGATGCTCGAGGGTTCGTTTCGAGAAAGTGCTGGAAACGACACAGAAACGGATAGGGCAGGCGAGGGGCAACATGCTGGGCTGCATTTCAGGTTCCCAGGTCCCACTATTCAGCCACAATAGCGGCAAGAGTGCCCCCCCTACCAATTTTTACTTTGGACAAACCCTCATTAGCAAGGCACACCTTAGCTAAGCACCACACTACCTCCAACAAAGCACAAGCACTGCCTGCGGGACACACCCCTGCCTCTTCTCTTGGGTTACATGCTGCCCAACCCCCCCCCCCCCCCCGCACGACCCAGTGTCCACAGCGCACACCAAAGTGTCCCTGCGCAGCCTTCAGCTGCCCTCATGCCACACGCTGGCCTCATAGCCACACCACCCTCATGTCTATTTATAAGTGCGTCTGCCATGAGGAGGAACCGCAGGCACACACTGCAGAGGGTTGGCAGGGCTAGGCAGTGACCCTCTTTAAAAGGTGCGGGGCGATAGCCCACAATGCTGTACAGAAGCAATGAGAACTCCAATCCTGTGCCACCTCCATCAGGAGCTGCAAATGTGGGCATAGCAATGGGGAATCCATGTGCCACACAGTATTCATTCTGTCAAGGTGTCGCATAGCTCAATCCACACTGCAAGGGGAAAGCCGTCAGCGCTCTGCCCTCTAACCAAGTCAGTCAGTGCCTTTGTGCCAGACAGGTCAAACACCGCGATTGGAACTAAGTTTGCACCAACAGCATAGGGGGGTCCTAGGAAGCCCAATACATGAACAAAAAATTGATCTGAGTGGCCAAACATGGCAGACTTGCACCACGCCCACGACATAGGCCTCGGCCCACAGCTTCAGCAATCCTAGGCAGGAAGCGGACTTTTACTGCACCAAGGACATAGGCCTCTGCACAAACCCTCATCAATCGCGGGCCTACAGCGGATTCCTATGCTAGCGTAGCTGTGCACGTCTCATTAGCGCTGTATTGCTCCTGTAGTTTGTCCCACTGCAGTGCCCCGGATAGTAGAGCTAACGTCAGATTAAATACAGGTGGGTTTCGGCCCACACTGCATTCCCCAGTCAGACCGGGGTTTTTAATACATAGACACAGGCAGGTACAACTCACTAATGTGAAGTCCGTGTGGACCGACAGCATGGGTGGCTCCCTGGAACCCACCGGCGGTACATAAATATATCCCATTGCAGTGCCCAGCACAGCTGAGGTAACGTCAGGTTTAATGCAGGTGGGCTTCGGACCACACTGCATGCCCCAGTCAGACTGGGGTTCTTTATAAGTAGGCACATGCAGTTACAACTCCGTGTGGACCAACAGCATAGGTGGGTGCCAGGAAGCCACCGGCGGTACATAAATATATCCCATTGCATTGCCCAGCACAGCTGAGGTTACGTCCGATTAAATGCAGGTGGGCTTCGGCCCACACTGCATGCCCCAGTCTGACCGGGGTTTTTAATACATAGACACTGGCAGGTACAACTCACTAATGTGAAGTCCGTGTGGACCCACAGCATGGGTGGCTCCCTGGAACCCACCGGCGGTACATAAATAAATCCCATTGCAGTGCCCAGCACAGCTGAGGTAACGTAAGGTTTAATGCAGGTGGGCTTCAGCCCACACTGCATGCCCCAGTCAGACTGGGGTTCTTTATAAGTAGACACATGCAGTTACAACTCCGTGTGGACCGACAGCATAGGTGGGTCCCAGGAAGCCACCGGCGGTACATAAATATATCCCATTGCATTGCCCGGAACAGCTTATTGGCCTGTGATTGGAGGCTGACTTCGCGTACGTAACGCACTGCAGAGGCAGGAAACAATTATGCGCAAGGCTGGGTATTAATTCAACAAGTACTACCCCCAGCAGAGACGCAGTAAACTGAAGGCAGTGACAGGCAGGCCTAATATTGTATTTTTTGGAAGTTTTTGGGAAAAAGCCCACTGCCTGTGATATACACTGTTTTTCGATTTCCATGTTGGAGGCTGACTTCGCGTACGTAATGCACTGCAGAGGCAGGCAACAATTATGCGCAAGGCTGGGTATTAATTCAACAACTACTACCCCCAGCAGAGACGCAGTAAACTGAAGGCAGTGACAGGCAGGCCTGATATTGTATTTTTTTGAACCTTTTGGGAAAAAGCCCACTGCCTGTGATATACACTGTATTTCGATTTCCCTGTTGGAGGCTGACTTCGCATATGTAACGCACTGCAGAGACAGGCAACAATTATGCGCAAGGCTGAGTATTGATTCAACAACTACTACCCCCAGCAGAAACGCAGTAAACTGACGGCAGTGACAGGCAGGCCTAATATTGTATTTTTTGGAAGTTTTGGGGAACAACCACACTGTCTGTGATATACACTGTATTTCGATTTCCCTGTTGGAGGCTGACTTCGCGTACGTAACGCACTGCAGAGGCAGGAAACAATTATGCGCAAGGCTGGGTATTAATTCAACAAGTGCTACCCCCAGCAGAGACGCAGTAAACTGAAGGCAGTGACAGGCAGGCCTAATATTGTATTTTTTGGAAGTTTTTGGGAACAACCACACTGCCTGTGATATACACTGTATTTCGATTTCCCTGTTGGAGGCTGACTTCGCGTACGTAACGCACTGCAGAGGCAGGAAACAATTATGCGCAAGGCTGGGTATTAATTCAACAACTACTACCCCCAGCAGAGACGCAGTAAACTGAAGGCAGTGACAGGCAGGCCTAATATTGTATTTTTTTGAACCTTTTGGGAAAAAGCCCACTGCCTGTGATATACACTGTATTTCGATTTCCCTGTTGGAGGCTGACTTCGCATATGTAACGCACTGCAGAGGCAGGCAACAATTATGCGCAAGGCTGAGTATTGATTCAACAACTACTACCCCCAGCAGAGACGCAGTAAACTGAAGGCAGTGACAGGCAGGCCTAATAGTGTATTTTTTTGAACTTTTGGGGAAAAACCCCACTGCCTATATAGCCAGTATACCTCTTTCCCTGCCTCACCAGTACTGCCCCTATACTGAGTAAAATGACTGCAGACTGAGGACGCTATGGTCTGCACGCCCGATATACAAAAAAAAAAAATTGTGCAACACTGCTAAAAGCAGCCTCAACAGTACTGCACACGGTCAGATGTGGCCCTAAGAAGGACCGTTGGGGTTCTTGAAGACTAAAATAACACCTAACACTCTCCCTATAGCAGCAGCAGCACTGTCCCTGATCTATGTCAGCATGCATCTGTGGAGAGCCGCAGGCGGGGCAGATTTAAATACTCGGGTGTCATCTGATCTCCCCAGCCACTCACTGCAGAGAGGTGGTATAGGGCTGGAACGTCACAGGAGGAAGTTGTAATGCCTTCCCTGTCTTTCTATTGGCCAGAAAAGTGCACAAATTTCTCAGAGATGAAAGTGAAAGTAACTTGAACATCGCGTGGTGCTTGTCTCGAGTAACGAGCATCTCGAACACCCTAATACTCGAACGAGTATCAAGCTCGGACGAGTATGCTCACTCATCCCTAATGGGATAACTTAACTGAATTCAAGTCTCCAAGTCCAGATGAATTACATCCTAGGACACTAAAGGAAGCAGCAAAGGTAATTGCTGAACCACTCGCCATAATCTTTGAAAATTCCTGGAGAACAAGAAGATTGGTAAAGGGTAGAGATGAGCGAACGTACTCGTCCGAGCTTGATACTCGTTCGAGTATTAGCGTGTTCGAGATGCTCGTTACTCGTGACGAGTACCACGCGATGTTCAAGTTACTTTCACTTTAATCTCTGAGACGTTAGCGCGCTTTTCTGGCCAATAGAAAGACAGGGAAGGCATTACAACTTCCCCCTGCGACGTTCAAGCCCTATACCACCCCCCTGCAGTGAGTGGCTGGTGAGATCAGGTGTCACCCGAGTATAAAAATCGGCCCCTCCCGCGGCTCGCCACAGATTTGTTCTGACATAGAGGAGGGAAAGTGCTGTTGGTGCCGAAGCTGCTATAGGGAGAGTGTTAGGAGTATTTTAGGCTTCAAGAACCCCAACGGTCCTTCTTAGGGCCACATCTAACCGTGTGCAGTACTGTGGAGGCTGCTTTTTGCAGTGATGCACATTTTTTTTTTTGTATATCGGCCGTGCAGAGCATTGCGCCCTGCAGTAATACTCCAGGGCCAGAAGTGGTGGTTAGGCAGGGACAGAAGACATATATTGTGAGGCAGGGACAGAACACATATATTGTGAGGCAGGGACAGAAGACATATTTATTGAATATAGGCAGTGGGCCTTTGCAAAAACATTTGGGGAAAAAAATCTATTTGGGCTGCCTGTGACTGTCCTCAGTGTTCTGGGTCTGTGCTGGGTGTAGTAGTCCTCCTAATTCATACGCAGCCAGCTAAGTATTACAGCAGGCTTGTGCAAAATTATTTCCTGGCTCTGTGTTGGCTGTTACATCACCGCTGTATTCCAGTCCACAGTGCAACAGTCTGCAGTTATTTGACATACTCCAGGGCCAGTAGCGGTGACGCAGAGAGAGAAGAGATATATTTATTGAATATAGGCAGTGGGCCTTTGCAAAAACATTTGGGGAAAAAAATCTATTTGGGCTGCCTGTGACTGTCCTCAGTGTTCTGGGTCTGTGCTGGGTGTAGTAGTCCTCCTAATTCATACGCAGCCAGCTAAGTGTTACAGCAGGCTTGCGCAAAATTATTTCCTGGCTCTGTGTTGGCTGTTATATCACCGCTGTATTCCAGTCCACAGTGCAACAGTCTGCAGTTATTTGACATACTCCAGGGCCAGTAGCGGTGACGCAGAGAGAGAAGAGATATATGTATTGAATATAGGCAGTGGGCCTTTGCAAAAACATTTGGGGAAAAAAATCTATTTGGGCTGCCTGTGACTGTCCTCAGTGTTCTGGGTCTGTGCTGGGTGTAGTTGTCCTCCTAATTCATACGTAGCCAGCTAAGTGTTACAGCAGGCTTGCGCAAAATTATTTCCTGGCGTTCCGTAGGCGAAGTCAGCCTCCAACCACAGGCCAATAAGCGGGACATTTAATTACAGCGTTCTGTTTCTGCATTACTGGTAATACAGCATGCTGAGGGGTAGGGGTAGGCCTAGAGGACGTGGACGCGGGCGAGGACGCGGAGGCCCAAGTCAGGGTGTGGGCACAGGCCGAGCTCCTGATCCAGGTGTATTGCAGCCGACTGCTGCGGGATTAGGAGAGAGGCACGTTTCTGGCATCCCCACATTCATCTCACAATTAATGGGTCCACGCGGTAGACCTTTATTAGAAAATGAGCAGTGTGAGCAGGTCCTGTCGTGGATGGCAGAAAGTGCATCCAGCAATCTATCGTCCACCCAGAGTTCTGCGCTGTCCACTGCTGCAACTCTGAATCCTCTGGCTGCTGCTCCTCCTTCCTCCCAGCCTCCTCACTCCATTACAATGACACATTCTGAGGAGCGGGCAGACTCCCAGGAACTGTTCTCGGGCCCCTGCTCAGATTGGGCAGTAATGGTTCCTCTCCCACCAGAGGAGTTTATCGTGACTAATGCCCAACCTTTGGAAAGTTCCCGGGGTCCGGGGGATGAGGCTGGGGACTTCCGGCAACTGTCTCAAGACCTTTCAGTGGGTGAGGAGGACGATGACGATGAGACACAGTTGTCTATCAGTGAGGTACTAGTAAGGGCAGTAAGTCCGAGGGAGGAGCGCACAGAGGATTCGGAGGAAGAGCAGCAGGACGATGAGGTGACTGACCCCACCTGGTTTGCTACGCCTACTGAGGACAGGTCTTCAGAGGGGGAGGCAAGGGCAGCAGCAGGGCAAGAGGCAGTGCAGTGTCCAGGGGTAGAGGCAGGGCCAGACCGAATAATCCACCAACTGTTTCCCAAAGCGCCCCCTCGCGCCATGCCACCCTGCAGAGGCCGAGGTGCTCAAAGGTCTGGCAGTTTTTCACTGAGAGTGCAGACGACCGACGAACAGTGGTGTGCAACCTTTGTCGCGCCAAGATCAGCCGGGGAGCCACCACCACCAGCCTCACCACCACCAGCATGCGCAGACATATGATGGCCAAGCACCCCACAAGGTGGGACGAAGGCCGTTCACCGCCTCCGGTTTGCACCGCTGCCTCTCCCCCTGTGCCCCAACCTACCACTGAGATCCAACACCCCTCTCAGGACACAGGCACTACCGTCTCCTGGCCTGCACCCACACCGTCACCTCTGCTGTCCTCGGCCCCATCCACCAATGTCTGTCAGCGCACCGTCCAGCCGTCGCTAGCGCAAGTGTTGGAGCGCAAGTACGCCGCCACGCACCCGCACGCTCAAGCGTTAAACGTGCACATAGCCAAATTTATCAGCCTGGAGATGCTGCCGTATAGGGTTGTGGAAACGGAGTCTTTCAAAAGTATGATGGCGGCAGCGGCCCCGCGCTACTCAGTTCCCCGTCGCCACTACTTTTCCCGATGTGCTGTCCCAGCCCAGCACGACCACGTCTCCCGCAACATTGTACGCGCCCTCACCAACGCGGTTACTGGCAAGGTCCACTTAACAACGGACACGTGGACAAGCACAGGCGGGCAGGGCCACTATATCTCCCTGACGGCACATTGGGTGAATTTAGTGGAGGCTGGGACAAAGTCAGAGCCTGGGACCACTCACTTCCTACCCACCCCCAGAATTGCGGGCCCCAGCTCGGTGGTGGTATCTGCGGCGGTGTATGCTTCCTTCACTAAACCACCCTCCTCCTCCTACGCAACCTGTGTCTCGCAATCAAGATGTGTCAGCAGCAGCACGTCGCCAGCAGTCGGTGTCGCACGGCATGGCAGCACAGAGGTGGGCAAGCGTCAGCAGGCCGTGCTGAAACTACTCAGCTTAGGAGATAAGAGGCACACGGCCCACAAACTGCTGCAGGGTCTGACAGAGCAGACCGACCGCTGGCTTGCGCCGCTGAGCCTCCAACCGGGCATGGTCGTGTGTGACAACGGCCGTAACCTGGTGGCGGCTCTGCAGCTCGGCAGCCTCACGCACGTGCCATGCCTGGCCCACGTCTTTAATTTGGTGGTTTAGCGCTTTCTGAAAAGCTACCCACGCTTGTCAGACCTGCTCGGAAAGGTGCGCGGCTCTGCGCACATTTCCGCAAGTCCCACACGGACGCTGCCACCCTGCAACATCGGTTTCATCTGCCAGTGCACCGACTGCTATGCGACGTGCCCACACGGTGGAACTCTATGCTCCACATGTTGGCCAGGCTCTATGAGCAGCGTAGAGCTATAGTGGAATACCAACTCCAACATGGGCGGCGCAGTGGGAGTCAGCCTCCTCAATTCTTTACAGAAGAGTGGGCCTGGTTGGCAGACATCTGCCAGGTCCTTGGAAACTTTGAGGAGTCTACCCAGATGGTGAGCGGCGATGCTGCAATCATTAGCGTCACCATTCCTCTGCTAGGCCTCTTGAGAAGTTCCCTGCAAAGCATAAAGGCAGACGCTTTGCGCTCGGAAACAGAGCCGGGGGAAGACAGTATGTCGCTGGATAGTCAGAGCACCCTCCTGTCTATATCTCAGCGCGTTGAGGAGGAGGAGGAGGAGCATGAGGAGGAGGGGGAAGAGACAGCTTGGCCCACTGCTGAGGGTACACATGCTGCTTGCCTGTCATCCTTTCAGCGTGTATGGCCTGAGGAGGAGGAGGAGGAGGAGGATCCTGAAAGTGATCTTCCTAGTGAGGACAGCCATGTGTTGCGTACAGGTACCCTGGCACACATGGCTGACTTCATGTTAGGATGCCTTTCTCGTGACCCTCGCGTTACATGCATTCTGGCCACTACGGATTACTGGGTGTACACACTGCTCGACCCACGGTATAAGGAGAACCTTTCCACTCTCATACCCGAAGAGGAAAGGGGTTCGAGAGTGATGCTATACCACAGGACCCTGGCGGACAAACTGATGGTAAAATTCCCATCCGACAGCGCTAGTGGCCGAAGGCGCAGTTCCGAGGGCCAGGTAGCAGGGGAGGCACAGAGATCAGGCAGCATGTACAGCACAGGCAGGGGAACACTCTCTAATGCCTTTGACAGCTTTCTGGCTCCCCAGCAAGACTGTGTCACCGCTCCCCAGTCAAGGCTGAGTCGGCGGGAGCACTGTAAAAGGATGGTGAGGGAGTACGTAGCCGATCGCACGACCGTCCTCGGTGACGCCTCTGCCCCCTACAACTACTGGGTGTTGAAGCTGGACACGTGGCCTGAACTCGCGCTGTATGCCCTGGAGGTGCTTGCTTGTCCTGCGGCTAGCGTCTTGTCAGAGAGGGTGTTTAGTGCGGCTGGGGGAATCATCACAGATAAGCGTACCCGCCTGTCAACCGACAGTGCCGACAGGCTTACACTCATCAAGATGAACAAAGCCTGGATTTCCCCAGACTTCTCTTCTCCACCAGCGGACAGCAGCGATACCTAAGCAATACGTAGGCTGCACCCGCGGATGGAAGCATTGTTCTCTATCACCATCAAAAACGGGGACCTTTTAGCTTCATCAATCTGTGTATAATATTCATCCTCCTCCTCCTGCTCCTCCTCCTGAAACCTGACGTAATCACGCCGAACGGGCAATTTTTCTTAGGCCCACAAGGCTCAGTCATATAATTTTTGTAAACAATTTTTATACGTTTCAATGCTCATTAAAGCGTTGAAACTTTCACCTCAAGCAATTTTTATTTTAACTGGGCTGCCTCCAGGCCTAGTTACCAATTAAGCCACATTAACCAAAGCGATTAATGGGTTTCACCTGCCCTCTTGGTTGGGCATGGGCAATTTTTCTGAGGTACATTAGTACTGTTGGTACACCAATTTTTGGGGGCCCTCGCCTACAGTGTAATCAAATTAATTTTTAGCCCACCTGCATTACAGCTGACGTTACATCAGCTGTGTTGGGCACTGCAATGGGATATATTTATGTACCGCCGGTGGCTTCCTGGCACCCACTCATGCTGTGGGTCCACACGGAGTTGTAACTGCATGTGTCCACTTCTAAAGAACCCCAGTCTGACTGGGGCATGCAGTGTGGGCCGAAGCCCACCTGCATTAAGCACGACATTACCTCAGCTGTGATGGGCAATGCAATGGGATATATTTATGTAATGCCGGTGGGTTCCAGGGAGCCACCCATGCTGTGGGTGCACACGGAATTCCCATTGCGGAGTTGTACCTGCCTGTGACTATTTATAAAAAACCGCGGTCTGACTGGGGCATGCAGACACCTTGACAGAATGAATAGTGTGTGGCACATAGGTTCCCCATTGCTATGCCCACGTGTGCAGCTCCAGATGGAGGTGGCACAGGATTGGATTTCTCATTGCTTCTGTACAGCATTGTGGGCTATCGCCCCGCCCCTTTTAAAGAGGGTCGCTGCCTAGCCGTGCCAACCCTCTGCAGTGTGTGCCTGCGGTTCCTCCTCATGGCAGACGCACTTATAAATAGACATGAGTGTGGCGTGGCATGAGGGCAGCTGAAGGCTGGGCAGGGACAGTTTGGTGTGCGCTGTGGACACTGGGTCATGCGGGGGGGGGGGGTTGGTCAGCATGTAACCCAGGAGAAGTGGCAGCGGAGTGTCATGCAGGCAGTGATTGTGCTTTGTTGGAGGTAGTGTGGTGCTTAGCTAAGGTATGCATTGCTAATGAGGGCTTTTCAGAAGTAAAAATTGTTGGGAGGGGGGGGCCCACTCTTGCCGCTATTGTGGCTTAATAGTGGGACCTGGGAACTTGAGATGCAGCCCAACATGTAGCCCCTCGCCTGCCCTATCCGTTGCTGTGTCGTTCCCATCACTTTCTTGAATTGCCCAGATTTTCACAAATGAAAACCTTAGTGAGCATCGGCGATATACAAAAATGCTCGGGTCGCCCATTGACTTCATTGGGGTTCGTTACTCGAAACGAACCCTCGAGCACCCGAGCATTTTGGTGCTCGCTCATCTCTAGTAAAGGGCAAATGTTGCCCCTGTCTTCCAAAAAGGGAAGAAGGTGGATCCAAGAAACTACAGGCCTATGAGCCTGACTTCTATACTGGGAAAGATCTTTGAACAAATTATTAAATAGCATGTATGCAAGTAATTGGATGAGAATGGAGTAATTAACCAGAGCAATCATGGGTTTGTAACAAACAAGTCATGCCAAATTAATCTAATTTCTTTCTATGACAGAATCACTGACTGGGTTGATCAAGTATATGTGGTAGATATAGCATATCTTGACTTTAATAAAGCATTTGACAAAGTATCTCATACCATACTTATTGAAAAAATGACCAAATATGGGATTGACATCACGGTGCTATGCAGGAAAACATCGCTAATGTGTATGACCCCATTCAAATGAATGTAGTTCATATTTGTGCAAGATATGTGCATCTCGCAATGCAAAAATCTTGCAAGATTTACTCATCCATGTGAAACCAGTCTTAGTGAATCCTACATTAAACAGGGGGTTGGACTTGATGACCCTGGAGGTCCCTTCCAACTCTACCATTCTATGGAACAGTGGGCTGCAACTACTAGAATAGTATTTAACAGGAAAGATGCAGAGTCCTAAATCTGGGCAAGAAAAATAGAAAGAAACATGTGCAGAATTGGAGGAATTGGGCTAAGCAGCAGCACATGTGAAAAAGACTTGGGTATACTAATAGATCACAAACTGAACATGAGCCAACTGTGTGATGCAGCAGCAAAAATGTATACACAGTTCTGAGATGTATTAAAAGAAGTATAGAGTCTAAATCAGGTGAAGTAATAATAACCCTATTTACTCTTCCTTGCTCAGACCTCCTTTGGAATATTGTGTCCAGTTCTGGGCACCCCAAATTAATACAAAACAGGGACAAACTGGAACAAGTTTATAGCAGAGCTACCAGGATTCTCATTTTCACAATGAAAGACTAGAAACAATGGGATAAAACTGGAAGATAGGAGACATAGATTAGATATTAGAAAACACATTTTGATAGTGAGGGTGATCAGTGCTTGGGACTGCTTGCCACAGGAGTTGGTGAGTTCTCCTGCAATAGAAGTATTCATACATAGGCTGAACAGACATCTGTCTTCAATGATTTAGTGAATCCTCCATTGATCATGGGGTTGAAACCAAATGACCTTGGAAGTCCTATCCAGCTCTACGATTCCATATTTCTATGACTGCTTTCAGAGCACAGATAATCCATTCCAGCAGAAGAGGGTTTTTTTGTGTGAATCGAGAAAAAATGACAAATAGCTCAAAATCAGTACTGTAATAAAAGTAAAATGTTTACAGTTCCTTTTTAATGCAGACTTTTAATTAAGTAATGAAGTTTTCCTTTTATTCATAATCTCCAAGTTGGATGTGGCTGTTGTCCAGAGCTCCGAGGCAATGGGCCAGAATTCTGAGGATTGTGCACTGGATGCCCAGTGCTAGCGACGCTCCTGATCCATATCATTCTTATTGATAATACACTCATTATAAAAAAAAAACCTCTATCCCTTAGAAGGAGTTGTCGGAATACACTGAAACTTTCTATGTGTGATTGTACTGTTAAGTGATTGCAATATCAGAGCAAAAGGGTAATTAATTGTTGAAAACTGAACACTTGGAGGAAGGCTATAGTACTCTGTTGGGCCGCTTCTAGCCTGGATGCATGAAGTGACATGGGCAGGAATGGAGAAGCACATGTTCTGTATGGTATCCTGCAGCATATTGCACCACATTTGCTGTAACTAAGTCTCTAGATCGTGCAAACTGAAGACTGTCAAAGTTGGCATCCCAGATGGTTCGTACATGTTCTATTGGCAATAAATCTGGTAACAGGGCAGGCCACAGAAATATGGCAATGTTGTGGGGGAATTCCTGTGACCCCCTTGTGTGTGCGGCCAAGCATTATCCTGGTGGAAAATGTCTGTTGGAAGCCACCATGAGAGGAACACATGTGGCTGCAGGATGTCCTGAACATATCGCTGAGCTGTCATTGTGCCTCGTACAACTAGGGGTGACTGACTGTTGTACGTGGTAGTCCCGCAGACTATCACACCAGCAGTGCAAACAGTGTGCCGCTCAGCAGAAAAGTCATGATTGAAGTGCTCACCTAGATCTCCAGACATGAACACAGCGATCATCAGTGCCCAAAATGAATCTGGATTAGTCGCTAAAGACAACTCGGTTCCATTCTGTATCAGTCCAGTTGCATAATTTACGACACCACTGCCAACAGAAGCCATGGTGAGTGGGTGTCAAAGGCAGTACACATAATGGGTGGCGTGAGACCGAATGTCCTTCAACCAAGCGTTTGGAAATGGTTCCGACAGACACAGGGGTCTGCAACAATGGTGCCACCTGTTTTTGGATGGCAGACAATGAAACAATTGGGGCGGCTTATCCTTGTTGATCAGATGATCCTCTCTACTGGTGGTCTGTTGAATGCGTCCTGAGCCCGGTCGCCTTGTGTGCCCTCATGCATCCACTGGTCCCAACACCTCTTAACAGTCTGGATAGAACGGTCCAAGTGGCGGTCAATTTGTCAATACAACCATCCAGGTTCTCGCATTCCAATAATGCACCCCTCTCAGACTCTGCTAACTGGGCCTCAGGTGGCATGACCATTCATCCAAACACACCACAACACTAATCATTTGTATATCTGCATGAGATGTAACTGCATGCTGAATTTTGCAGGAAAACAAATCCTTCTAGGCCCTTGATTATTTTTTACAAAGAGGGTACTCGTCATTTTCTTCCGCATCTTTATTGCAAGACCAGCTGGCCACCTTAGGGTCCGCTAGCTCCTGCATCTCCTCTTCTGGTCTCATCTGTCACCTCTATCTTTCACCTCTCTTGTTTACATGGGTGTATGCGTATTTCGGTTATGTAACACACAATGTATTTACATGTGGCGTATTTTGCACAGCTGAAAGTTGCATGAAAAATTTGCTTGTCTGAATACTCTAATGTAAATTAATTGAGAGTCAGCACAGCGTATTAAGCACGTAAAAAATACACGCATAATACACCGTACAAAATGTGATTGTTCTCAGTGAGAGAAACCAAGTAATCTTGTAGCTATGATACCTTTTAATGGCTAACAAAAATACATGATGTTATGCTTTAAAGCAGACATACTACGCTTTGGCGAGGAGAATATTACATTTTTCAGTTTGTAGCTTAAGAAGTCGTTCAAAGTTGCCAGTCCGGCCACTGAAAATTATTTGCAGACCCTATGCAAGTAGTTGTGGGGTGAGGGAAATTCAATTATGCTGCATAAAACAAGAACAGCTCACAAAGATACAGGCTGTACTCTGTAGCTGTCCGGACCGGTGCCTCGCAGGTCCTCCGTGCCCTCACCGCCGGTCCTGTCACTCAGGCGGCTGCCATGTGGCGCAGGGAAGCCCTGGTCCTCGTTACTTCCCCCGGCCGCTGGGCTCCTCCTCACCGCCGGGTTGCTAGGGACATGGTGACTGCCCTGGGCCACGTCCTCGGCACCATGGCAACCCGGCTCGCCTCTCCTTCTCCGCCTCCTGCAGGGCTGGGAGCAGGTTCCCCAGCACAGTTGGCTGTCAGACTTCCTGCCTCCTGTCAGACTTCCCACCCCAATCAGCTGCTGGGGTGGGAGCTCTTGCAGGAATTAAACCTGCCTGTGTCTGCATGCCAGTGCCAGTGTTAGTTTGGTCTTCCTGCTACACCCGCGTACTTCATGTTTTAACTCTCTGTTTTTGGACCTGACATTGCCTTTTGCCTGACCCTCTTGTACCGCGTACCCTCTCGTTGCCGACCTGTATAGTCTGACACGCCTTGGTGTTGTTTGTTTCAGTGTCTGTCTGTTCGTGAGTCCCTGTGTACCCCTTCCTTAGTGCGTGTAGGGACCGTCACCCAGTTGTCGCCCTGGGGTTTAGCCCAGGGGGGCAAGTATGTAGGGACAGGGGTTGCAGTTTTTTTAGGGACCTCCAGTATCCCGGACCCTAGTCCTGACAGTAGCCTTCCATTTTCTCATATTATGTCTCCCAGGGACAGTGTGGCCTATTTACTTGGCAGTGGTTTTTTTCTTAATATAAAAATTTTAAAAATCTAAACAGGGAAACAACAAAACACACAGTGTGTGTTAGCAGCCTCAGATATCATTAAAAGTTGCCAGTATGGCCACTACAAATTATTTGCAGGCTTACGCAGCTAGCAGTGGGATGAGGGAAATTCAATTATGCTGCTCCAAACAGGGAGAGCTCACAAAGATACAAGCTGTACACTGTGGCCTTCTGTTCTTACATATTGTACCTCCCAGGGACTGTGACCTATGTACATGGTGGTGTTTTTTTTCTGTTAATATAAAACAAAAAAACCCCAAACAGGAATACAGCAAATACACATCGGCCTCAAACATCATTTAAAGTCACCAGTCCGACCACTAGGAATTATTTGCAGACCTTACACACCTAGCCGTGATTTTCTGCAAACTACTAAATTAGCTGATAAGGTACAAAATGTTACACTAAATAGAAAACATAAAACTAAATAACAATTAAAAAAGGAAACCTGGAGAGGGCAAGGGGTAGGGGGTGTTGATAGTGATGGAGGTGCTGCTGCTGTTCTCCTTCTCCTGCTTCCACCATGTGTCCTACAATTAACAGCACGTAACTGCCCATTGGCTTCTTCTGGGTTCTGAACAATAGGCATTGCTGCTCCAGTGTTGGACAGAGCGCCGCTAGAGCAGGAGAGTATGTGGTTTTTCCAAAATTTATGTATCTCTGAGCAATTCAAATTTTTATTTATTTTTTTAAATCCTGGAAAACCTCTTGAAGGGTGCTCCACACAGGACAGAATCATGCAACGAAACACAGCCAAATCTGCAGCTGCAGAATTCCAGAATCTGTGGATTTTGATGTGGAATTGTAGGCAGGTTTTTAGACATTATTAATTTTGCATCAAAATCTGCAGTTAGCCTGTGGCTTGCCATGCATCGTGCGCCCTATTCTGTCATGGGTGAAAGCTCCCTAATGCTGCAGAAAAAAAAACCATTTTAGGACAATTGGATATTTCCAGGTTTGGGGCAAAAGTTTAAGGAAAGCCCTTTCCTGCTCCTGTTTGACTGTGCTTCTGTGCCTAAAGCAAGATGAATAACGTCTGTTTCATGACTATGGTGTGCAGAAACTCACATGGCCTGCATAGAATCCTGATAGGGATGATAGTTACGATTCAGCCCCTGATCTAGAGGGGGTCCACAGGGCCACCCTCACCACATGGAAGACCAGTGAAAGTCATCTGTGATTACTGGCTATAACTGGATTGTGATCACTCATAGAGTCTTCAAAATGCCTGTGTAGAGCTGATATCTAATGCTGTATGGTCACTGTATAACTGTATGGGTGTAATATTGGTTCTTGTGGAAATGTTTTTTTGGACATCTTTTTACTCCAATTTTTCTTTTAACTTCTACTCTATGTCCCCACAGGGACTTGAACTGTTGGACTCTGGTTGCCTGGCATGAAGAGAATTTGTCTGGGGAAGTCCAAGCTGAACCTTTGCACCCGGGCCCATGAATCTTTAGCTATATCCCTGCCCTGACCTCCACCTTAGGAACACCTTTTTGTTATGAATTGGAATGCTGATTGTGAGACAGACCTTATCCAATATCAGTGTCTGACCTTATAAATATTCTTTTGACTAAATAGACACAAATTCCCACTTCCCCAAATTTTTAGAAAGCCTTCCAAGAAGAGTTGAGGTTGTTTTAATCATAAACTCCCTATTAACTTCCACTAACTTTTTCGAATGGGATGTCTCATTAGGTGCAATGGCCAGGTGTCCACATACTCTTGACCATCTCTGAGCTATTTTGGGGTGTTTCCAAGTCTAACATTGCTCCCAGTCTGGTCTGCTCCTCATGCACATTAGATTGCTGATGGGAAACATTTAAAAGGGCATTCCCATCAGAGCAAGTTTTCCCATATTCACAGGATAGGGGATAACCCGTTGATCAGTGGAGAACTGAGCACTAGGACCCCCATCGATCCCGAGATTGCAGCGTCGGCATGTCCCGAAGTGTGGGCAACCTTTGGATATGCTCTGTGCAGGACAATAGAGCATATCAGGGACTGTACAACAAATCTGCCAGTCACATTTTAGTAGTCGCGCCATCTAGCTTCTCAGTTTACAAATAAGGGGCACAACACAAAAGTTTTTCTCTTCATTTTAGATGCCCAATTTTTCACTTTTTTGCTGAGGAGATGGAGATGGAAGAAGGAAATTTGTCTCGGAGGGAATCTTATACATTTGCCTATTTTGGGAAATAATGCCATGTTTGCAGTCAACTACAAAAGAAGACAAGGATCTGGAATACGGTGCATGCAAGCCAGCTTAAATAGAAGTATAAGCAAGTGTACATTGTGCACGTGCGCTTTGTTAAAGTGAATAGATGGCAGATGTGTGTACAATGTATTCTATGCCATGGATCTGATGCTGGTTAGTTTCTGATGTTGTGCAAAAGGGAACTGCAGTACAATAGCTTATTATATACACAAGCCGAGTTGCTGCTGCAATTCATCATTATCAAAAGCTTCTATTATGAACGTTTGTATGAAGAGTGTGTGCAGCTCTCAAGGTCATGGTGAGTACCGTCTTAACAAGCCATTGCATTCTCAGCAGTTAGATATAGATATGCAACAAAATAGCTATCAAATGAAGAGCACATACCTATGATTTGTAAACCCTTTATTATCCCAAACCAACTCAGTGAAAATTTGCAACTGCCCAGCGTTGACTATAATGGGGTTCATTCTGTTTCCGCTCAGGTGCCCGGCATGCAGCACTTTTTCTTCCAGTATTTTGAGCCAGCGCAAATGTGAACCCGGCCTTATTTATGCATTATAACAGTACAGCATTTTGAAATGAACTCATTATTTTATCACATACTTGAGACCCTCATCTATTGGGAGAACGTCCCATTCTGTAAGGCAAGAAGGCCATAATTCTACTGTACTGGCTGCACTGATGAGGAGGTTGCGGGTGAATATAGAGGGGGCTGGGTACAATATATCTTTAGCACTCTTCATTACGCCAGTTTCACACGAGCATATTATGGACACATCCCTATGATGCTTATGAGTTCAGGTCAGTAGGCCCGCAGTTGGGCTGCAATACTTCTCCTTATTACAAATGCATAAATGTACTCATAATACACTCTTGTAAAACTGTTTTTAAAGTTTGCCATATGGAAATGGCTGAATAAGAAGATATCTATGCCAAGCGGAAGTTGGACCCCAACCTATGAGTCGTTTATGGCATATTCTGTGGGTATACCACAGATGTGTGATGTGGGAAACCCAATTAACCCCTTCCTTATGTGCACTGTGTATGGAGTGGGCTTGTGAGCCGATCCTGCTACATACACGGTAGGTGTCAACCATCTTTGACAGCTGAAATCAGCATTCACGACGATCTCGGTTATTAAACCTTTAAATGTAGCTGTCAAAAGTTGCATTCATTTTTCCATAAATAAAAGGGGCATCACTTTGTCTGCATAAATCTAAATTATTAAAATATCACATTATTAATTCTGCATGGTGAACTCCAACAGAAAAAAATATATGCAATGCCAGACTTGCGTTTTATTTGATCTTCCCGTATCCATGAAGAAAACAGAATAAAAAGTGATTCAAAAGTCATACGTACTCCAAAATGCAAAAAGCGAGGTCTCATGCAACCCAATCAATGAAAAAATAACAAGTTTATAGGGGTAAAAAAAGGACAGAAAAATCACTGATAAAAAGATACAAGGGCAGATACATAGACCAGTTTCCAGTTTCCAGCAGCATGCAGAAGAAAAATGCTATAGGTTGAGGTAACAGGTGCAAAATACTGATGAACAACCACTCACACACCTCTAACATATGGGAGGGGTGGCTGCTTAGTATTATATTTGCACACAGATAAAGCTTGTGTACGGTGCCATTGCCACGAGTACGTGTGGTATACTATGCAGGCTTATAGCACCGTTAATTTCACCCATACTATTAAAAAAGGTGGGCTGTCCCATACGATTAAAATGCACCACACACAGCTTTGACACCCTGGGATCCACCAGCCTCTCAGGGCCCAAACTGTTTCTGCAAATAAATATGAGGTATTAGTTGATATTTTGGCAAAAATACACAAAACTGGCAACCCCACGTCAAGGATCCTCATGTCTTGCGAGTCCCTAGACTAAAATTGCACACAATTCACAGAAAGGGACAAAATCCACACAATAATAAAGCAGCATGCATGTCCTTGTAAGTCTCCTCACTAGTGCTCTCCTTTGGGAGAAACTATACCCTTCCTGACCCATGTCAAAGGCCTCTCACCTAGCGAAGACAGCAAACCTACTGCACATTAATGAGGGGAAAATGCAACAAAACAGGCTGTCTGTGTATGGCTTAACTTTTCCTTCTGGAGAAGCCTCTGGCTTTGACTTATATTCCCAGTTACAAAGCTTGTTAAAGGGTCAGACATTGACTTACCGGAATGCTGTAGAGGAATAGTTCCATCTTCCGATTTGCAAAAGAATTATTAAAATTGTGGGATTTCCAATTACTTCAAAACAGGATATATGGAAAAGAGTTGTCCGAAGTAAAAAGCTAATCAAAGGACTCATTCGAACAGTTGTATTTTTGGGCCATGTGTTACCTTCGTATTCCATAGGCAGCATACAGACCCATAATACTTTGTTAGTCTATTAATATAGACGGTTTTTCACACAGACCAAAAAAGTACTTGTGAAGAAAATTGCTGTATGTCCTGTTCTCGTCAATTTTCAAAGATGAGAACAGCACATGCAATGTGTGGGGTCTATGAATGTAAGACAGCACATGGACAGGTGTATGTATGCTTTGCCAAGCCAGAAACCTACTACACACTGATGAGGGGCAAACACCCAGAAACAGCTGTCTGTGTATGGATTCTGGTTTGGCTTTCAATTCCTAGTTATTGTTACAAGGCTCGTATAAAGAGTCTAACATTGACTTGCTGGAAGCTACCTTCCAATAGGTGGCGCTGCCGAGGTATTGTTCCATCTCCCTTATTTGCGCTTAATTTTCATGGGCGCAACATGGCCGTGTGAGTGTGGCCTTACTGGGGAGGTTTTTTTGCATACTGAAAGCTATGTAATCAGAATTATTGTGATTACTGTACTTACATTATTGCTGAATTGCTGTGAAATAACAGCTGCTCTGTTATTTTATCAGATCTCTCCTATTAATAAAGGTAATATAGGTATATATTAAAAAGTTGGTTTTTTTAGGAGAGACTGATGTGATCCCTGTTGATTGCTGAAATGAAGGGAGAACAGCGCTAGATGCCACTTTTGATTTTATACAAACATTGTAACACCCATGCGAAAGAGCCCTCACCTTTCCAGAAAGAGCCTGGATATTGGGTCACTGAAATCTGTTCTATTGCTGCAATGACCTGTGAATCATTCAGAAGATTGCATCTCTTCAAGTTTTCTTTTAGGTAGATAATAGTTTGATGGAGCAAGATCTACTGAAAAACCCTCTTGTCGTATGGAGGAATGGCCAAGCATATGCTCAGTACAAGTCAATGGGAGGTGCAAAAACTGCTTGCCTGGCTGTTTTTCTGTAGCAGAGGAGCGTCCATTGATCTAGCATTTGTCTTGTGGATGAATAAGGTTAAACAGGAAAAGCACTTTAATCAATGTAATTTTTTTGGGTCTAACTGCAGTTTAGGAGTTGAGTGTTGTCATGGGTATGGAAGACAGATTTATTATGCTGTTTGTCAAGGCCCTAAATGCTGAGGGCTTGCCTCGATGTGCTTGTTTAATGTTTAAGTAAACTGGATTTTACAGGATCTTGAAGTAATACTTGCCAGAGCTATAGATTTCCAAGAGTAATGTCAGTCTTTTGGGGAATTGAGCACAATGGAAGGTAATGTGTATAATGCTATAATGACAGACATTTTTTCAAATAAAAGTAATTCCAGTTTCTCTAACTATGTGCAGACATACCATGCCAACCTTACATAGTTGTATAGTGCCTGAATATGCAATA
Source organism: Eleutherodactylus coqui (assembly GCF_035609145.1). Classification (NCBI taxonomy): domain Eukaryota; kingdom Metazoa; phylum Chordata; class Amphibia; order Anura; family Eleutherodactylidae; genus Eleutherodactylus; species Eleutherodactylus coqui. The sequence continues at coordinate 199,178,310 of NC_089842.1, read as the reverse complement.
CTGGATCACCTTTAATGCTGTCCATATACCTTAATATTAGAAAAGAATATTTTCATGGGACTACCTCTATAGGGTGCTTTCAGATTTTGATGTGGCAATAAGCCATTTTTAACTTATCAGCAAAATTTGCATGAAAATGTGGAAGGATACCCTGAGTAGCAGACATTCTGGTATTGATATTATTCTGGAACCCACATTCATAGATATGGGTGTAATTGTCCCGGGGATATACTTCCTAGGGGTCTGTCACATTCACTAGTACCGATGGGATGTAAAGTGAGGACTGTCCAGAAGGATTGCAGGATTAAAGCGAGTATGCATTTGCTACTGCGGGACCACATTCTGTTATATTACTAGTGACTAGTTTTGGAGCACCAGATTGTGTAGGGGCAGGTTTCGTGGAGTATGGTGTCCTAAATTTTAAGGTGTATCTCTTATTTTTTATCTTTTTCTTTTACCTAAAAACATACAGAAGAGTTTTCGTGCACTTCGGATATATCAAATTGTGACGGGTCGGTTTGCTGGGATACCCGGGTAATACAGATGTTTTTCTATTATAAATTAGGCCCATCTCAGAACCGTAAGATCTTTTAGATATTTACGGTGTTTCTTTTCTTTGATATTCTGTTTGACAAGCTCAATATTTTTTGTAGCCTCCGCTCCAATGTTCCAAAATCACTATGGTTCATAAATGCTTTGATTTCAGACATTTCCTTATCTATTTGTATTGAAATTTTTATCAAGGTGGACTTTCTTATATTCATACAGGCAGTTTATTACACGTAAGGAATTTTCTGTAAGTAGATTCTCCCACCCTTTGATAAATTCCAGGTCCTCTTGGTGGGACTTCGGTGTAATATTTATAAGTAAATCTCTATATACCCGCTCTTGCTTTAGGTATTTGTCAAAACTAACAATCTCTCACCAGGACCTAATATATTGTTTATATATCGTATGTAGATTTTTAAAGGCCTGATGAATATCTATATGTCCCAAAGGAATCTGTGCATTCGAAAAGACTACCAAGGCTTCTGTCCCAAATTCATCAATATTAATAGTACGGAAGAGGAAACTTGCCATGTCATTAGAGGACTAATGGAAGAGTAGTATAATACATATACTACAAAAAGCCCCCAAAATGGGAAAAGGGGGTCAAGTAAGGGCTATATGGCCCTATTTGTATTATCACTCAACAAAAAAGAAATAGGACCCCTAGAGACAGGGCTCCAAAAGGTTATAATAAACTTGCTAGCAAGGCAACAAATGCCCAAAGATATTTCTACACTAACATAAAACATAAATATTTATTGTAAATAATATAAATGAACTGACAGGCATACATGTGGTTTAAAAGCCCAAGGATGCTGGAAGCTCAAGTGTCCAACAAGTTCCATATAGAATGGTTACATTCTGTAATGTATTGGTCAGTATGATACTAGTATCCCAAACTAGAAGTACAAGAGCGTGGATCAAGTCTATAGCACAAGAGTCAACTACCTAGTATGCACCACAACTTTCTGCAATCCCTGCAGTTAAAAGATCAACACAGGCCCCTCATCCCCCACATGCTCACAAGATGGTCACTCCCAATAATTAAATAGACACAGGGAGGTACCCATGGTGGGTACTGGTGTATTATGTCGCCACCGGAAATTGGGGTGGGGATATAATACAGCAGTCTTGACAGTAGGCGACACCCCCAGCTTGTGATTGACTGTGCGTGATCTTGCTTCCCCAGCCCCCTTGCCTGCTGCGCTCTGCACTGCAGACCCCCAGATCTTCGGTGCTGCAGACCACCAGAGCTTTAGCTGGTGGTGTCTGCAGACCCCAGGACCTCTTGCTGCTGTCGGTGCTCCTGACATCACTCACCCAAGGAGTGGGCAGATCCCCGCCCTTTGCCTGCTTCAGTCGGCGCTGCAGAACCCTGGACCTCTTGCTGCTGCCCTCACTCACCCCCCTTGTCTGTGATTCTCAACAAATAATAGTGATTAGAGTCCTTGATGGAAGGATTCATGTGCCTATCCAAGCACTACTGCAGCGATTGCCAATCATTACCAAACGTTTGCTTCTTATAGGCAGGTCAATGTGCCAATTACAGTACTCCAATAGTGAGCACTTATTCTGAAAAGTCATTTGAAAGTGCAAGTAAATTTTAACAAGTAACATCTTAAGACTATTAAACATTCTATTAATGAAACATTTCTTACATTTTTGCTGCCTGTACTTAGCCACTGCAAAACAACTGCTTCTTTAATACATCAAGCATTCTGCAGAAGAAAAATGTAATCTTATACTTATCAGCTTTTAACCTCCTTATCAGAATTAAATGCATGTGCCAGTTACTAATCTAATTCTACAATGGATTTCTGTTGCAGAGCTATGATACTTATCAATGTCCTCAGATCAGGTATCTAACTGAATTCACCATGTGAACCTCCTGTGCAGTTGCCAAAAGTTTAATCAATATATCTGTGTGCCCAAGAGCAGAGTATAGTGTTATATGATACCGAGAAATGCTTCAACTTCCACTTGCATCAGTCTTAAATACAGTACAGCAAAGCGTACAGTTCATTTTAATAAATAAGATGCATGATAATTCTAGGCTAGAGCTAGACTTTTTAATTTGGAGGCTTTTAAGCCTCATTAAGATTTAGCCTGGCAAAAAAATGCTTTATTTTTCTTTTTTTTAATGCATGGAACTTGTAACAAGTTACTAAAGAGGTTAGCACAGGAAGACAACTCCTTTCCATATACCCTACTAGCTGATATACCCGGCTTCGCCCGAGTTAATTTGGTACTGGTGTTTATCTGGTGTTCACACGGAAAATCTTATGAAGTCGTGGTTACTTTAGAGATACCGGAAAAACATATGTTCACCATTTTGCATAATTCTCTGCGTTACCCAGGAAACACCACGTGGAGGTAACCATGTGATGTTTACTTTATATAAAATGACATCAGGAAGTGAGAGAATTAGATTAAGTACATAAAATGTGGACACTAATTCTTTTGCGCATAGAATTGAATAATCAAGTTGAGACCCATTAACTTTTCCTATTTATGACATAATCAATGCTTGTGCCAAATTTCCCGTTTCTATGACACCGGAAAGTGAAAAAATTACATTCCGCACGTAAAATTTGGACGCTAATTCTTTTGCGCTAGAATTGAATAATCGAGTTGGGACCTATGAACTTTTCCTATTTATGACATAATCAATGCTCGTGCCAAATTTCACGTTTCTATGACACCGGAAAGTGAGAAAATTAGATTCCGTACGTAAAATTTTGGCCGCTAATTCTTTTGCGCATAGAATTGAATAATCGAGTTGGGACACATTAACTTTTCCTATTTATGACATAATCAATGCCCGTGCCAAATTTCATGTTTCTATTACATTGGGAAGTGAGAGATTTTGATTATGTACGTAAAATTTGGACGCTAATTCTTTTGCGCATAGAATTGAATAATCGAGTTGGGACCCATTAGCCTTTCCTCTTTATGACATAATCAATGCTCCTGCCAAATTTCACGTTTCTATGACACCGGAAAGTGAGAAAATTAGATTCCGTACGTAAAATTTCGACACCAATTCTTTTGCGCTTAGAATGGAATAATCGAGTTGGGACCCATTAGCTTTTCCTATTTATGACATAATCAATGCTCGTGCCAAATTTCCTGTTTCTATGACACCGGAAAGTGAAGAAATTACATTCCGTACGTAAAATTTGGACGCTAATTCTTTTGCACATAGAATTAAATAATCGAGTTGGGACCCATTAGCTTTTCCTATTTATGACATAATCAATGCTCGTGCCAAATTTCCTGTTTCTATGACATCGGGAAGTGAGAAAATTAGATTCCGTACGTAAAATTTGGACGCTAATTCTTTTGCGCAAAGAATTGAATAATGGAGTTGGGACCCATTAGTGTTTCCTATTTATGACATAATCAATGCTCGTGCCAAATTTCCCGTTTCTATGACACCGGAAAGTGAAAAAATTACATTACGCACATAAAATTTTGACGCCAATTCTTTTGCGCTAGAATTAAATAATCGAGTTGGGACCCATTAGCTTTTCCTATTTATGACATAATCAATGCTCGTGCCAAATTTCCTGTTTCTATGACATCGGGAAGTGAGAAAATTAGATTCCGTACGTAAAATTTGGACGCTAATTCTTTTGCGCATAGAATTGAATAATAGAGTTGGGACCCATTAGCGTTTCCTATTTATGACATAATCAATGCTCCTGCCAAATTTCGAGTTTCTATAACACCGGGAAGTGAGAAAATTAGATTCCGTACGTAAAATTTGGACGCTAATTCTTTTGCGCATAGAATTGAATAATCATGTTGGGACCCATTAACTTTTCCCATTAATGACATAATCAATGCTCGGGCCAAATTTTAAGTTTCTATGACGTTGGAAAGTGACAGATTTAGATTACGTACGTAAAATTTCGACGCCAATTCTTTTGCGCTAGAATTGAATAATCGAGTTGGGACCCAATTACTTTTCCTATTTTGGAGATAATCTATGCGTGTGCCAAATTTCATGTTTCTACGACATCGGGAAGTTGGAGAACTTTTGGCGAGTCAGTCAGTCAGTCAGTGAGTCAGTGAGGGCTTTCGTCTTTATATATATAGATTAGACCATATAGATGCAACACAGTGGGGGTGGGGGGGTCCCTCACTCAGGACCCCCCCCCCCTCTATAAACCAGAATAGAAAGCCACACTGCAAGAGTTGATCTAGGTCTGCCAGAATCAAGCTCTCTACATGTTACATAGACAGCGATTTTTCTGAACGGCAAGTAGAGGTGTGAGGAATTATTGTATCTTGTCACCACCGGAAGTTAGGGGTGGTGACAAGGTACCAGCTGTCAAACAATTTAGTAACGCCCCCAGTTTCTGATTGGCTGGGGACGTTACTAAATTCAGGCAGGCCAGGTGTGATGTCTGGCAGGTCTTGGTTTTCCCTCAACACAATCAGCTATTTGTTGCAGATGGTGGAAATGGCTTCAAACTTAAAGGGGTTGTCTCTAATGAAATATACAACTGCACTGCATGAGAAGAAGAGGAAGGCTACCTTCACATCTGCGTTGGAACCTTGCAGAACTATTGCAGATCCGGCACAAAATACTAGTGCTGTGTGCAGTGCTTTTTCTTCCGGTAAAATGTTGGGGAGTTGAGTGGAAATCAAATGGACCCCATTATACTCAATGGGGTCTATTCAACACTGTTCGCTTCAGTCATAAGATGGTCCAGTTTAGCCAAGGGATTTACCTCTCCTGCTCCCCGAATGGAGCAGGTAAATGGAACACCCCACGCAGATGTGAAAGTAGCGAGGAAGAGGAAATATATTTAAAATTTGAAGAGACCAAGAGATAGACAACCAATATATTACATGCCATAAACCTGTACATAAAGATTTCCAGATTCTGCAAGGAACATGGAAAAAAAAACCTTACAGTATGTAGAGAAAAATCCAACTAAATCCAGGTGTCCGGATGCTGAACACGTGCTTATTTAGACAAACCATGAAAGTTAAATAAACTATAAGAAAGGCCAGCTCAACCAAGGCTTGGAAAATTAAAAAAACATACTTTATTTTCTTAGTTAAAAAAAAATATATTTGAATTGCAATCACAGCACAAACAGCTCTGTTGATACATTTCTAGTGCTGCACTGCAACCTTAATCATAAAAAATTTACAGTTTTTATAGTGTCCAACTGACCTTCTCTTGGACAAGGGAACCATAAACTATATAGACTGGAAGTAGAAATAATCCAACAAAACACATGCAATCCCATTTCAGGATCTGCAATCCAAGGACTTCACTAGTTCTTCCCCCTCCTTTCCATCTTCAGGACCAAAATTCATCAAAGCAATTATTGCAGCTGAATGGAATTCTGCCCGATTGCTAGAAACTCTGACCTGACTGAAATATCCTATATTTCCTGTAGAAATATCTGCACCTCAATGTGAACCACAGAACATTCACTACATGACATATTAAATGGATTTAATCACTTTCAAGCATGGATGTCACTGACTTATTTCTCCTCTACTACCTACTGTATATAAAAATGATCATTTCCTAAATTTTCAGTGATATATCTCCCCTTTCAGATAATATACAAACAAGCATATCAAAAGTACCTTTACAGTGGGGGATTATCGCCCGAATAATCGCTGGAAAAACAGGGATTTTCAGAAAAATCTGGTCCCTGTACACACGGCCACTGGCAGGGCATCAAGCAAGAAATCACTCACTTGTCAATGTGGCTTTGTCTTTAGCTCAACTAAAAACCAAAATAACTGTCAGCCCATGTAAACAGGCAGTCATTCATCTATGAATGACTGCCTGTTTGCAGTGAATGGAGGTGGGCAGCTGGAAGAATCTCTGCCTGTTCCTCCTCCATTCACTGAATAACTGTCGACCCTGCATTAAAGCATAGGAGCAACAGTCACCCTGTGTAAGGGTACCTTAGCACACAAAACTGGTACTGTATTTCATTCCACTTATGAATGTGTGGAGTAATACAATGCAATTATAATGCAAATGTATCATCAGAAAGTTACAGATGTAGCAATCAGACTGGCACATCATGGCAACTCGATTTATAGCATTGCAGTTCTGTTAGCATATTGTATTAGATGTCAAGTTATCATTTGCTACATCTGTACATATTTTGATCAAGTTGTTGTTATAAATATATATATTTTTTTATAATTGTAATCATTATTACATTTTTTCAGAAAGTATACACAAAACAAAACAGAGGATAAATTGTTTATTCAAACAAAGTCAAACATTAAATATGAAGGAAGAGTTAGCCATTCAGTGGCAAGATAATGAAACAATAAAACTTTTCAATGGAAATAGATCAGTAGGAGGAGAGCAATCATATTTTGTAAATTCCCAACATTTTTAGGCAGTGGAATAACAAAGGACATTTTGATTCCAAATCATACTGACTGGGAACAAGCAAAACCCAAACAGAAATTTGGCATGAAAGAATCAACGTGTTGGAGGAAGATATAATAAAAGGCGCTGACCCATTGCTATACCAAATACAACTAATCAATATAAGAGGCAGAACAAATGGAAGGGGATGGTACACCAGCGAGTAGTAAGGAGGGGAGAGAAGATACACCTGATTTATCCGTTCTTGTAAAAGTGTGCAGTCACATGAACCCTATCTACGGGCTAGGATATTTAATGTGTCCCAAGGGTCCCATATAGCCTGGAATTTCTTAAGGGTGTTATTGAGTGAGGCCGTACGATATTAAAGAGAGTGTATTTCATGTAGTCTGATGAACAGGTCTGCACAGGATGGCAGGGCAGTTTGTTTTCAGGACTAAGCACACATGCACAGCCTGTTGCAAACTTTATTAGGATGCTGGATAAAGGCACCAATTAGATTTTTAGAATCATAGAATGATAGAGTTGAAAGGGACCTCCAGGGTCATCGGGTCCAACACTCTGCACAATACAGACTTCATTAATTCATCCCAGACAGATGTCTGTCCAGCCTTTGTTTGAAGACGTCCTTTGAAGGAGAACTCACCACCTCCCATGGCAACCGGTTCTACTCATTGATCATCATCAATCTGAGAATGTTTTTTTCTAATATCTAATTTGTGTCTGCTCCCTTTCAGTTTCATCCCATTGTTTCTAGTCTTTCCTTGTGCAAATCAGAATAGTGATTGTACACTGTGACAACCCTTCAGATATTTGTAGATTGCTATTAAGTCTCCTCTCAGCCTTTTTCTTTTGCAATTTAAACATTCTCACATCTTTTAACCATTCCTCATAGGATATGGTTTGCAGACCGCTCACTATCCCAATAACTCTTCTCTGAACTTGCTCCAGTTTGTCGATATCTTTTTTAAGTTGGGGTGCCCAGAACCAGTATTCCAGATGAGGTCTGACTAAGGAAGAGTAGAGGGGGATAATTACCTCATGTGATCTAGACTCAATACTTCTTTTTATACCTCCCAGAATTGTGTTTGCTTTTTTTTGCTACTGCATCATACTGTTGACTCATGTTGAGTCTGTGATCCATTAGTATACCCAAGTTCTTTTCACATGTGCTGCTGCTTAGCTTAATTCCTCCCATTCTGTAAGAATTCTTGTGCTGCAAAAAGTAAAATAACCCAGCAAGTCTTCTTTCAATAAAAATAAGGGCCCAAATCCTGTATTAAATTGAAGCAATGGTATGGAGAAGGTATAGTTCTCCACTATGAGGGACCCAAAAAATGAGAGTACAACCAGGGTCAGAAGCAAGACAAACCGCACTTGTTTGTTCAAACGCTGGAAGAAGACTCAGATAGCCCACAGTATCAGAGTCCTTAGCACTGGAACAGTAGGGTCTGACTATGCGCACCCGAGCAGGCCGCCGGATGTCCCAGTGGAAAACAGCTGTTGTTTGTCTTGCAGAAGTTCTCAGAGCACACCCGGTACACAAGGAGGATGGAGGTAGTAGTCAAGTGACACAATATCCTAGGTTGAGGCCAGATGGCTGAGATTTTCCATCGATGAGGCAGGAGCTCTGCAGCTGTACGTCTACTCCTGTTGGAAGTCCAAGCCAAATCCCCATTATAAATATATTAATAGTCTGGGCAAATGTCAAAATTGACAGTTTTGACTAAAATTTATCACATATGAATATTTTTATGCCACTTGTCAGTACAGAAAAGTGGCAGTCAACTATGATAGATGCAACGTGGTGTAATTCAGAAACTGTGCTGTAATCTTTATTTGACCAGGTCAAGAAACATAACATCTTGAAGAAGGAATTGTTGCTGTCAGTTCATTTGATATGATACTTTAAAGGAAGTCTATCAGTAGTTTTGCCAATGCAGAACTGCTGACAATGCTACATAGGAACATAGAAGAGGGGTGAAAAGGTACCTTTGGTCATGTTTTTAGGTCCCCCAGCAGTCAGAAAATAAACTTGGTCTACCTTCGAGCCACCACAAATGTGTGCAAACATGAAGTGCTCTCTACCCTCTCCACTGAGCTCTTTCACAGCCCTAATTGACAACTGTAGTGGTCTCCTGGTTGGACACTGTCAATCAGAGCTGTGGAGTAGATCAATGAGTAGAGTAGAGAACCTTCCACGAAGAAGGTTTTCTGACTGATGTTGATCCTAAGAACTACCGCTACCTAGTTCTGCCAGCACTTTTGCATCAGCAAAACTGTTAAGAGACTCCTTTTAAGGGTGAATACCCACTTGCGTTTTCTTGTGTGTTTTTTTCACACGATTGTCAATGGGACTTTCTAATGTTAGAAACACATCGCAAGTTGGTGTTTTGCAATTTTTGTGCGATGTGTTTTTAGCATTAGAAAGTTCCATTGACAATCACGTGAAAAAAACGCAGCGATATCACGTGAAAAAAACTAGATCTAGCTCCTGCGCCGTTACCCGTCAAAGATCACGCACCACATAGCAATGTGACTCTTCTGAGATTGCCTGTGCGTGCTTTTCTACTAAAGTCTTTGGGAGAGAGTGCCCGCATCAATCTACAAAAAAGCCACATTGCTGTGAGACGCATGATCATTGGCGGGTAACAGCGCAGGAAAATATATTACCCAACTTCCTGTACCTTCCCTAACAGTACCATAACTTAGTTTATGGTGCTGTACGAATGTGACAGGTTCCGTTTAACATTTATGAGACTACTAAGCTTTTAACTTTTCATTTTTTTCACTTTTACCTTTAAAATACCCTATTGCTCCCTATTTTAACAATAAAGTCAAGAAAATATCCCACAGTCTAATTTAGAGGAGAAAATGTTCCTGTGAACATTGAAATAACAGTTGCTTATTACTCATAACTCTGCACATTTCTAAAGATGAAATTCCTCCCAGTGGTAGGCAGGGTCTTATTATTCTGAGCACTGCACACATAATCGATTTAGAAAAGATAGGACAAGCTTGGAACCAATAAATCAACTCATTGCTTCCTTCTTTGCTTGACTTACAAGTATTGATTTTGTGCAACCCTCAGAAGAATGATTAAGCATTCAACCATTCACCATCATCAGCTACCAGACAGTGGACCTTTTTCCCAATGCACTTTACAGTTTTACAGTTTTTTGGCTGATACGGTTGTTATATAAAAAAGAAAATATAATTAAAAGTTTGACTTACGAACTTAAGAGTTGCCCCTTATTGCTTTAAAGGAGCTCATTTACGAATTTACTGGTGATTAATTTTGAACATTGGCACAATCTGGACACCATAAATTCCACTACCTGCTTACCCTTTAATTCAGCCATCCAGGTTCATGAATCTTAGAAATCAAAACACACAGGTATATTATAAGATTTTGATGTTGGATCTTGGTCAAATCTGTTTTATTAACAAATTATACAAATATAAAAAGTATGTTAAAAAAAGAACCAACCCAGTTTAATTCTGCTTCCCATTTACTGCACCTGGCAAACAAAGTATTATGTTGGTCGATGCCGCTTACCTGCTACTAGGGCTGCAGTCGGTCACTGTCCTCACTCCCGTCCTGCATGCCGCATCCTCTTCTCTGCGCAGCCTCTGGTTTCTGCCTGTAGAGTTTGAGGGCACTTATGCAGCCAGACTTAAGGGGCCAGTGTGCACCTCAATACCTGTTCCTCACTAATTCTGTCCCCTCATCTGCTATATTAGGCATCCATGCCCAAGTGTGAACGCCTAAGCATATTGGTTTCATTTGAGTTGTGACTGTTCTCTGGTTACTTATGGCATCCTGCCTCACTAGAGAGGGCATAAGCATTTGATTCCGTATGGCTCGGCAAAGGTGCTATTTTATTCTGACTGACTCCTGGTTTGACCCAGTCTGATTCACCCAGCTTGTCTGCTTTCTCTTATCCTGACCTCAGCTTTTACTCTGACCACAATATATCTCTTTGCTGCCTGCCCTGACACTCTATCTTTCCCACTGTCGTGCAAAAACTCTGCCTGTGCATTAACATTATCTTTGTATATCGACTACGTGTCTGCCTGTTTCTCGGGTGCCACACTACATTGCTTCTGACCTGTCCATGTCTGCTGTCACTAAACAGAGACTACTCTTTGTGTCTGCTGTACGTGAACCAAGACTGCATTTGGGGTAATGGGATAGGGGCTCTTTCTTCTAAGACCATATCTCAATTGAAATGGTTAAAGGGTGAAAACCAAGGGACCCCCTAGGTGATGCCCTCTGGAGAAGCTTAAAGCCAAACTGGTCAGTGGCATGGTGGGTTCACATCTGCTGTTAGACAAAATAACTGTACCCATCTTCCCAGACAAGTCTTCCTCACTGCTTCTCTCCTAGAACCTCAGCGCTACAAGGCAACAGTGCTTTCCACTGAGCCACCAAACTTCTTACTTCTTCCTCCACCTGCTTCTTCCCTGGAGGATGGAGAAGGAAAATATTTTATTCTGTTTCATCTCCTCCTTCTCTCGCCCCCTCTTTTTCTTCATCTGATTCTCTTCTGGAGGCGGAATAATAATAATAATCTTTACTTATATAGCACCAACATATTCCGCAGTGCTTACAAGACAGGGGAAATAAAAATAAAGAGGAAGAAGAAAAAGAAAGAAGAACAAGCATGGTAGCTCAGTCATTAACACTGCAGTGCTGGGGTACTGGATTCAAATCTGTCCAAGGACAAAATCGGCATGGACTTTGTGTTTTCTCTTTGTATTTCTCCCTCTTCTCCTCCTCCAATGAAGGAATACCAAGCATGGTGGCTCAGATGTTAGCAGTGGTGTTCCATGTTCCAGTTTGACCACGAGTAACATCTGGATGGGGTTTTTATGTTCTCTTTTTGCGTATTCTTGGTGTTGTTCTCCTCCTCCTCTGAAACAGGTGAGGTGGCTTGGTTGTTGCTAGAGTTCTAGGTTCAAATCTGTCCAAGGGCAACATGTGGATGGAGGTTTTCAAAGTCCACGCAGTTGTTATCCTTGATGGGATTTGAACCTAGAACTCCAGCACTAAAAGGCAACAGTGCTAACAACTGAGACACATTCATAACGAACACACTCACTTAGACTTCTAGAGGGCAAGTTTTTTCCTTCCATTAAGGCCTCATGTCCACAAGCAGGTCAGATCCCGCATGCGGGATTCCCACAGTGGAGTTCGACCCAGTGCTAGGTCTGCTTACCTGTCTGGCGTCTTCTTCTATGCTGCCAATGTGGTGGCAATGCTGCGCCATCGCTATGGCAATGACGCGGCCTCCTCTGCTGCCAATGTGCCGGCTGGTGCATACGCGGTTGGGAGGATGCCGCGCCATCGCCAAAGCGATGACGTGGATCCTGTGGTCATTTCGCAATGATGATTGTGGAATGGTCACGACATGGATGGCTTCTATTGACTGTAATCGATTTCCGCTGATGGGCAGGAAATTGCGTTTTTCCATAGCATGCTATGGGCTGTATTTGGTGTGAGATCCGGTGCCGAAATTCACTCCGTATTTCACAATGCAAATCTGCCCATGGACAGGAGACCTTACTTATATACACACACATACACATAAAAAGGCTCAGACATAGGGGAATTAATTTTCACTAAGAATAAAACAATACCAGGATGAGCAAAGGAGTAAACACTGAACTAGTCCACTGATAAGGATATAATAGTTTCATGGTCTCTAAATTGGTGTTAGTGGGTCACCAGGCCTGTGTGTTATCTTTGCTCTATGTTTCTCAGATAGTTCACCCTGTCATAAAACCTTTTGACTTATGTCGGCTTTTTGAGGGCTTCAAATATGGTAATAAATTTCCACTGCCACATTCTTCTATGATGTTGAGATTTGAAGTCACCTTTTAATATAGTAACTAGAGATGAGCAAACGTACTCGGTTCAGGTGTTTTTGGACCCGAGCACCGCTTTTTCCGAGTAACTGACTACTCGGACGAAAAGATTCAGGGGGGGCGGCGTGGTGGAGCAGGAGGTAGCTGTGGGGAACAGGGGGGAGCTCTCTCTCTCTCTCCCCCCCTTCCCTCTGCAACCCCCCGCGCACCCCCGGTGCCCCCCGAACCTTTTCGTCCGAGTAGTCAGTTACTCGGAAAAAGCGGTGCTCGGGTCCAAAAACACCTGAACAGAGTACGTTCGCTCATCTCTAATAGTAACCTTCATATGCTCTATGTTGTCTCCTTGGCTACCAAAATGTTCTGCTACAGGTATTTCTTTCAATAATTGTGTGGCAATGAGATCTCATCCTTACTTTAAGTTTTTGTTCTATTTCTCCAACATAAAGCCCCCTAATATGACATTTAGCATACAGGATCAGGTACACAACATTGGAAGTGGAACATGTGAATGTCCCGGGGATCTTATAGTCCTGCTGTATGTTGGGGATTCGTATCCGGTCTGCGGTCAGTACATGTGAGCAGGTCTTACAGCTCCTTACATTGCAGGGATAAGTTCCTTTTTGTGTGTCTGAGGGCAATGCACTCTTGATTATAAAGTTTCTTTACATTTGGAGGTTGCCCGTAACACAGAAGGGGGTCTGAGAATATGGTTTTCAGGCAGTCTAGCTGCTTCCTTTTCTCTGTATTGGAGCAGTTAATTTCTGGGTATCCTGGTGACTCTGGTAATCTGATCATAAATTGAGGTGGGATGGTAGCCTTGATTTATAAATGTGCTTTTAAGATGGCGTAAATGTTCCTCTCTGTCTGTTTGGTTGGAGGAGATCTGGTTGTATCTGATGACCAGGCTGTAAATGATGGAGTTTTTAATGTGTTTGGGGTGGAAGCTGTCTCATCTGAGATACGTGGGCCAATCAATAGGTTTTCATTATAGGGATGTCTGTATTGAGTTGTTTAACATTTTTATGTTGGTGTCCAAAAAGTTGGTTTCTGTATATAAGTAGCTAAATGTCAGGTTTATGGTGGGGTGAAATGCACTGAATCTTTCATGGAATTTGTTCAGAGTTGGTCCAGATGATTATGATATCATCAGTGTAGCAGTAGGCCAACGGCTTGATGGAGCAGGAGGCCAGGAAGTCACTCTCCAGTTTTGCCATGAAAAGGTTGGTGTATTGTGGTAAGTAACTGGTTCAGTGATAGAAAGCAGAGGGTGGTTATTAATGGTACATACTTTGATTAAGTCACCGCTATTAGTGGGGTACCACAGAGGGCAGTATTAGGCCCTATTCTTTTTAATATATTTATTAATGACCTGATAGAAGGATTATACAGCACAATATCAATGTTTGCAGTTGATACAAAACTATGCAAGTTAATTAACAAGACAGAGGAAAATATAGAGTTGCAAATGGATATAAATAAGCTGGAGACTTGGGCAAAGAAGCAGCAAATGATACATGTAAGGTTCTCCACAAGGGCAGAGGAAATACATGTCACCATTACACACTAAATGGGAAACCACTGTGCAGAACTGACATGGAAAAGGACTTGGGGATTTTAGGTAGCTGTTAATTTAACTGGAACAATTAGTGTCAGGCAGCTGCTGCCAAAGCAAATAGGATCACGGGGTGCTTCAAAAAAGGTCTAGGGGCATATGACGAGAACATTGTTCTTCCTCTTTGCAAGTGATTTGTCAGACCACACGTGGAATATTCTGTACAGTTTTGGGCACCAGTACTCAAGAAGAACAAATCAGAGCTTGAGCGGGTTCAAAGACGGGCAACTGCTCTAAATGGTATAGGTGGATTGCAATGCCTGGATAGGTTATTAAAGTTAGCTGTTTTTTTTCTAAAATAAATAATCTTTAGGAGTGACCAAATATATGAGGGGACAATATAGAGATCTCTCCCATCATGTATCTATACCCAGGACTGTGACTGTAACAAGGGGGCGCCCTCTATGTCTAGAGGAAAGGTTTCTACAATGACATAGAAAGGGGTTCTTTACTGTTAGAGCAGTGAAACCATAGAACTCTCTGCCTGAGGAGGTAAAAGAGTTTAAGAGGGGCCTGGACGCCTTTCTTGAGTGTAACAATATTACATATTATAGTCACTGATTACTTCAGAAGGGTCGGTGATCCAGGGACTATTCCGATTGCCAGATTGGTGTCAGGAGGGATTTTTTCCCTAAAATGAGGAAAACTAGCTTCTACCTCATAATTTGTTTTTTTTTCAATATTGCAGGATAAAGGCTCAACTGGATGGACATGTCTCTTTTTTCAGCCTTACATACTATGCTACCACAAAGAAAGGAAAGCAGCTGGATTAGCCCAATTGTGTTGTCTGCCTCTATAGTTGATACACCGCTGTCTCCAATGCATGTTACCATGCCTGTTTTTGCAATGAGCTATGTTTTCTGAAGAGGCATTAGTGAAAGGATTAGGTCCAGGTGATTTATTCACATTAACCTCTAATCAATTTGAAACCATTCATTCATTTATCAAGGGCAAGTCATTTCTTTAGATATTACTGTATTACCAATGTTATTTAAAGTATATGTTTAGCATGGCGTGCCTTCGCTACCTTCTGCCCATACGGTCACACAGGGCGTTGGTCACTAACTTGTAAGCTAGACATCAGGTGAATGTAGGCTGGGGGTCATTACCCCCTTAGGTCTACCTGGCTAGATTATCTTTTTCCTCTATGCAGTAGCGTCTTCTGGAGCTACATGTATCATCCTTCTCATGGCTCTGTCTACTCCCCTCTGATGTTGCAATGTGTGTTTCTGTCAGCCCATCACTGCCATCTTTCTGCTATCTGCACAAGCAAAATACAGACAGACTGCCTATCAGTACAATATATATGTTTTTTTCATGGTAGGGCGCCAAAAAAAAAATCTACGCAGGATGCCATCTAACCTAAGGCTGGCAGTGATCTTTAGTAATTTTTTTGTACTACTATTTTTGTAGGTTTGGGGTATTTTTGATGTCTATCCTGTTGCTGTAACGCCCACTGTGATTGGCTTAGATTGCCCTCCCCCTAGAGGTGGGGTTATACATACTGATGCCCTTTTTGTGAAGTCAAGGAGAATTGAGCACAACTACTCATTTGTTTCAATGATTATAGAGTTCTCAGCATTCAAACCTTTACTGATCAAAACATCTAGTAGCCTATATAGAGATATACTCCTGGAAAAGTAGCTTGATGCACAATTAAGCTGTCATTACAATTCACATTTCAGTTGTGAACTAGGATCCTGATAGAAAAGCTACCTTAAGTGGGCAATAACTATTAATAGTATTAAACAAGGCAAGTTTGGTATTCAAAAATCAAGGAAATCTGAGCGCAGCCCGAGGGAACAATAATAGTTGCCTCATTGTCTCCAAGCTTTTCCTGTAACCGGTATAACCAGAAAGAGCCTTTCATATTCCAAAGTACCAGATGAAGAATATACTCCTATTGTAATTGCTATTTTTTCATCAGTCCTACAAGACTCAACTTTTTCAACATAAAATTTAGTTTGTGTAGAGATGATGACTAGAGATGAGCGAGCGTACTCGGCTACGCCCCTTTTTCGCCCGAGCGCCGCGATTTTCGAGTACTTCTGTACTCGGCCGAAAAGATTCGGGGGGCGCCGTGGGTGAGTGGGGGGTTGCAGCGGGGAGTGGGGGGGGGGAGAGGGAGAGGGCTCCCCCCTGTTCCCCGCTGCTACCCCCCGCTCCGTCACGCCTCCCCCCGCCCCCGAATCTTTTCACCCGAGTACGGAAGTACTCGAAAATCGCGGTGCTCGATCGAGTAATTACTAGAAACGAGTAGGTTCGCTCATCTCTAATGATGACATGTTAATTAAAGGGATGGTCCCATGAAAACTACTTATCACCCATCCACAGGATATGCCATATGTGCCTGATTCGCACCTTGTGCTCACGAAAACGTAGATCTGAGTGTTGCCATATAAATGGAGCAACGGTTATAAGTGTGCACTGCTCCTCCATTAATCTGTATGAGACTTGCACTCGGCTATCTCTGGCAGTCTCGTAGAGATCAACAGAGCAGCAGTGCATATGTGGGACCACTGCTCCATTCAAGTAGGGATTTCGGACTCCTGTTATCGTGATCATAGGGGTCCCAATGGTCTGATTGTTGAGAGTCTGACACTTATACCAATCCTGTGGATAGCTGATAAGTTGTTTTCATAGGAAACCCTTTAAAGTTCTATGTACACTAAAATGCAGTCCACAGGCTTCTTTATTTATTCAAAGATGTAATTTTTTTCACCTCTATTGATTAGGATGTGTGGGTATTATTATTTAATGAACGAGGAGAGAACAAATGAAGGGCAAACTCTATAAATAAATCAGCCAGTTTCATGTTATTCTTGCTTCCACGGATTTTATCATCAGATTATTTGTAAAATAATACATAGGATTTGACAATGGATCACCCCTCTAAAGTGCCTACAACTTGTCCTATGGCTTACTATGAGACCACTCTGCAAAATATGAATCATATGATATACATACAAAAACAATACTCTAATATACCCTTCTTGACAGGCCTAAAAGCTTGAAGGGAATGCCCAAGTTGTAGCTGTTGTGTAAAATCCATTCCCCAAGCAGTAACATAACAAATAGTGATATACTCACCGCTCCCCGCTGTGTCCCACAGCGCCGCTCCCCCGTGACATTACTGGCACTGCATTCAAAAACAGAGCTCAGCGACTGATCTGCAGGACTGCAGGCTTTAAACAAGCCAAGAAGCGGAGGACCGAGCACCGACGCGGGACACATCGGCAGCGGTGAGAGGAGAGTATGAGATTATTTGTAGTGTTACTGCATGGTGAATGGATTTTACACAAGAGCTCCAACTCGGACAACCGCATTAAAAGCAAGGGGAATGTTTAATTCATATGCAGGAGCAATCTGATAACATAACCATGTCAACTGGGGCAAACCACATTCTTCATGTTTTACCCCAACTTTTGCCTGTTTTACCAAACAATAGCAGAGGGGTAAAGTTGGCAGGTGTACATCTGAGTTACAATATTTATAGGCTATTTACAGTCTATGCAAAGACCTCCTGGTAATGTCTACCAATAATGTGTAATCCAATACGAATACTCATGAACCAAGCTCATACTCAAAAACAATAGGATACATCCATTGCACCCTTTTCTGCTGTACAAACATCACAATTTTGGTGCACGTGCCAAAATTGTGGCTTTTCAGGCATTTACACTGAGCCCTGCCAATTTTTCACAAAGTAGGTGGAGCCTAGCATTACGGAGCATGGCTGTGCACTGCCCATTATATTTAGTATAATGCATGCCAAAAACGGGTGTACATTATATAGAAACCTACACCAGCTCGTAGAGATGGGTGAGTATTAATTTTTTCTTTATTTCACATGATTTTAAATCTGCAGAATTTTTCCTTAATGTCCTGGGAAAACCCCTTTATTACATCCGTCACTCATAACTGGACGCAGAATTTACTTAGACTGGTTTACGAAATGCATGTCTAAGTAAATACACCTCATGGTCCTTGGATTAGATTTCCCTTTTACTTACTATAGGACAAACATTTTAAAGAGAATTTGTCAGCTCCTATGGGCCCCATAAACTACAGTTATGCGCTGATAGGAGCTGAAGCGATGAATCTGGGGAAGTGACTCACATGCTTGCATTCCTTGCTGTTCCCCACTGTTTGCTTGCAGAGCTGCCGATGCAAGCATCCTATGGACTACATAGGTGCACGCACTTACAGTTCACAGGGTGCATGCAGCGGTGGCTTTGCAAGCAGACAGTAGGGGGAACAAGAGTCACATCCTCAGATTTAGCACTTCAGCACATAACTTTAGTTTATGGGACTCACAGCAGTTGACAGATTTCCTTTAATAAAAAGGGGACTCATTTTCATTTTTTTCCTTAGTTCTTGCTGTTCCTATTTAATAAAGAAACAAATGGTCTGTATTAAATGTCTGCTTCCAACAAAAGCATGCAGTGCTGGATGAGGTGCGACGAGTAACAGACCAAACAAGTTTGTAGAAATAAGAAAACTGCATATGTTTTTCGTTCAAAAAGTTTTTATAAGCACAGTGTATACATCATACATGGAGCAATCCAATCCAGCTTACAGCAAATTCAATCTTATATACATTATAGCAATAACATTCTCCAACTTTAATCGCACGCTCTGAAACAGTATTTCTAAATATTCTCCGTCCTTAATTTTTACTCGAACATAAACCTGACTAACCCGATATATAAACCAAAATCAGGAATAGAGGTGAGTACAGGAAGAGAGGAAAAGAAAAGAAAAAGAGGATAGAAAAAGGAAAGAAAAACATAAAAGGGAGGCCCATGAGGGGGCAGGGGAGGGCCTTTGATAAACCTCAAAAAGAAAAAGGAATTATGCCCATAACATTTGAAGACTTCAGGGGGCTTGACCAATAAGGTGGAGGACATCACTTTGGGACACCCATGAGCCCAGCTGCGACACGCTCCCCTGATCCCTGGGCAGGAAAGAAAAGGTTGGGCAGCCTGCCTATGGCAAGGTTGACCCTCAGGCCACCCACTCTGTGACTCTGGATGATGTTCTGAAGTCCAGTCAGGGCTGCCAGATGGCGTAAAACCCTTCGGTGGTCATGTCCTCGTCCGCCTTCATTTCTTCATACCTCGCCAGTGTGTTAACCGCCTCCACCCTGTGTCCTCTAGTGCGAATTGGACCAACAGAATCTTGGAATGATTTGTTTAACCGCCTGCACAAAAAAGTGCAACAGACCCTTCTTGGTCCTTGAAACGGATCCTGGGAACATGGACAGCACAGCTATCTCAAAGGTGTGGCGTACTTCGCCACCGCCGTGTAGACTTGATACATCCGCCCACAAAGCAGCCACCGGTGGGCAATCCCACCAAATGTTGGACATGTTACCCCTCACATCGGGGCACCTCCAACACGAGGAAGAGGATTGAGGAAACATTTTGTGTAGCTGCTCTGAGGTCCTGTACCACCTAGACATTACCTTGAAATTCAGTTCCTGTAATATGGAAAAGACCGACCCTTTACGAGTCAGAGCAAAAGCCCTTTCCCAAACCACCGGAGGGAAATGTCATTCTCATTCCTCTTCCCAGGCCCCCACAAACCCCTGAGGGTCGTCCCGCATCTCCTGCTCCAGCAACATTTTATATTGTAACGAAATTAAATGTCTGGAAGACATACAGTGGACATACAAATTTTTTCAAAGGGAGACAGATCATTTGTTAAGTTCGACCCGGGTGTCAGGGAGTCCAGCGAGCCCCTCAGCTGTAGATATTCCAGCCAAGCCCCCGGCGGAACATGGGCTTCCCCAAAGAACTCTGACAGGGATCTCTGTCCCAACTGCCCCAGCACATCTCTCAAACGTGGCATGGGGTTCGTGGGCATAATCATCAGGGATCTTTGCTGCTCGAACACCTTAAATTGGGGATTGGCCAGCAAAGGGGTGAGGGGACCTGGGATGGAAACCAACGCTTTCCTACCCACGAGGCCTGACCAGACATCCACCAGCTGACTCAGTAGAGGTGATAGTCCAGGGGCATTTCTAAGCAATCCAGCCGGGATCCAGAGCACCCCCTAGGTCAACCTAGGTTCCAGGTCATGCTCAATATCAACCCATAGTAGATAAATATATAGCATGGAATTTCAAGTGCAAAAGTTTCAGACAAGAGTTAATAACTACGGCTTTGTCCTCTTCAGCGTTCGAACGCTCCATCTCTGATTTACGTGAAAATCGTGCACAAAATAGCAAAGCACACTGCTCTATTTTATGTAGAAAAATACTGGAGAGCGAGATAGAAACTAAATGGACCACGTTGTAGACAATGTGGTCTGCCTGGCACCGTTCGGTTCTGACCTAAGATGGATCCTTTCACCCAGTGAAAAGTGTAATTCTAATGTGAAAGAAGCCTAATAAGAAAAGAAACATTATAACAATGAGAAGCTGCATTGTGATATTTTGTGTGGCAAAAAAACTAATGGCATGTTAATATAGTATATGGGTATGTATACATATATCAGACAATTTCCCTATTTGTCCTTTCAGGACCTAGACACATCTGGAATCTTAAGTTTGGTGCATACACAGAACACTATTCAGCATTGTTACATCTGGTGCCAGTAGACATTCTGAAAACCCTCTGAAACAGGTCTTCACCCAGCCAGCTGAGACTGTATTTGTAGTTTAACCCCTGC
Source organism: Eleutherodactylus coqui (assembly GCF_035609145.1). Lineage (NCBI taxonomy): Eukaryota > Metazoa > Chordata > Amphibia > Anura > Eleutherodactylidae > Eleutherodactylus > Eleutherodactylus coqui. The sequence goes on along the minus strand of NC_089842.1, from coordinate 199,157,221 downwards.
CGCTATGAAATCAAACTGGGGAAAAAATAACTACAGTACAGTTGGGTGTATGAGTTCAAAAATCACTTTTTAAACTAGTGTGTTGTACAGTATTCTATTACCCTGGATGCATAAAGTGGATGTGTTTTTAGGTTGGGCTGTGATGCATTCCTTCAAAAGAAACTATCAGCTCTCTAGATATATCTGTTTTAGAAAATTGTTGTATTCACTCTTCAAAAAATTCTGAATGCAGCAGCCCGGCTCATTTTTCTGTCCAGTTACTACTCTGATAACTCCACCCTGTACCAGTTACTACAAAGCAGTGCAAACATGGGGCATTCTGGCAGTCAACTTATCTAAAGTCTCCTACTGCAGCCCACAACTCCCAAACTGATTGTGGCTCCTGACTTGCATATCTCACGCACTCCTCTGGACTCTGTGGTGGCCAAACGTGTTGTCCTTCTTTTGACTGAACACACTTTTGCAGAGACATGAGGTGTGTATTGGGTTGTTATCTTGCTGTAGTGTGAAACCACGACCCATAAGACAGGTGCTGGGAGGGATGGCATGGCGCACCAGGATGTTGTGCTAGCACTAGTCCAAGGCAGTGGCTGGCAGGATAAGGCTCTGGTCACACTATTACTTGGTCTATGCAACTGAGGTTTATATATTTTATGTTTTTAAAAAAAGATTAAAGGGGCGTTGCTAGGGGTCTTTAGAGTTTTTCACATTTGACATTAGCTTTAGGCTTATTTAGTTGAGTCTTTCATATATAATTCCATCATTAGTTTTGCTATTGTCATTGTGTTCTCTTCTTTCATCTGGATCCGTGCACTTCAGTCAGCGGCTTGGTACGACGGCAATCTTTTCTCTTTTTTTACTGATTATGAAATAATCAGTGTCTCACAAATGTAAAGCGTATACATTGCAACACATTTCTAGTTATTTTGTATCTATTCTGTTATTAAACTTGGGTTCAGAAATCTGTAACCTTCACAGCGCACACAATTTACTTTCTATAAATATTCTTCCTGCACAGCACAGATAAAATAAATCTATTTATGTGAAGTGTATATATGTTCCTTTGTCCTATCAGTGCCCTGGCTTCCTGCCTGGCTTCTGTTATCTGCCATAGGAACATTGCCAAATCTGACTTCTAACCCTTTTATGCAGCAAAATTGTCTATTTTTTATTGCAGAGTTAATTTCTTAACATTTCAGTTTTTTGAATGATATCTAATGCTGTAATATTGTGCTATTTTATAGCTGCTTGGAAAATGTTACTGGGAAATTATTTCTTACAGCTTGTCATCTATCAAAACTGGAAAATGCAAGCGTGACTGCAGTCAACCCCTGTATGAAACTTAGTGGCAGGGGTGGATTTAACCTCTTCCACACTGCATAATGTAAATATACATCATATGATCATGACAGGTGTATGGAGCAGGCGTAGAGCCAGATCCATTCCATACCCAGCGACTATCAGCTGGTTTGACAGCTGACAACCACGGGCAACAGTTAACTGTTTAGATGACACAGTCAAAGCTGTTCACACATCTTACCAGTCAGCCATTGCCCTCCCACAATGCGACTGTGGGGTGCCATTGGCCTAGCATAGCAGTCTGGAGCCTATTGAAGTCTCCCACGGCTGCCTTGCATAGAGGGTAGGGCTTAATAGGCAACATTAAAAATCACTATATGCTGCAATACTGATGTACTACAGTATATAGTACAAACAATCAAATCATTACATGCTCAAGTCTGTTGTGAGGACTGTTTAAAATCTACAAAAAGGTTTATTCAAGTTTTTTAAAAAGTAAAAACATACTAAAAGAAAAACAAACAAAAACTTTTCCCATAAAAAATCTAAACAATTTAAAAAAACATATATTTGGAATTGCCAGCTTTACAAATGTCCAAACTTTAAAAAAAAATCACAATATTTATCATGCACAGTAAATTGCATAGGGAAATGAAAAAAAATTAAAATGCTACGGGTCTCAGAATATGACGACAGAAAGCGATTTTTGTTTAAAAAAAATATATATTTTTAAAAGTAGTAAAATATAAAAACCAAAATACATTTGGTATCACTGTAATCATACTGACTGACTATAATCATGGAGAACAAAGTTCAAATGTCATTTTTACTGCACCAATAAAGCTGTAAAAACCAAAGCACTCTAAAAATAGTGCAAATGATTTTTTTCATTTCACTTCGCTTAAACATTTTTTGAAGTTTTTCAGTACATTATATGGTACATTAAGATTGTACCACCTAAAAAGTACAACTTGTCACATTGAAGAGGAGTAGCACCTCAATTATAATCCTCCTTCTGACAGAGACTTATGACTGCTTTTACACGGACCAACAAATCATCCAGATTCCTATGACCAGCGAGAATCTGACTGCTTGTTATTCAGTGTAAAAGCATGCACAGACTGAATAACGAGCAATAATTCATTCGTACCAGCAAAACATAGATCATGCGTGAACTATAGGTCCATGGTGCATGTCAATATTTTCCAGCAAGGAGTCCCCTTGTCACTGAACACTGTGACAGCACTATCACATTGTTCAGTGACAAGGGGACTCCCCACGGGGAGTAAAGAATCCCCTGCCACAGCTGTCACAGCTGTGGCACAGCATTTCTTCATCCCTACGGGGAGTAAAGAATCCCCTGCCACAACTGTCACAGCTGTGGCAGAGGATTGCAATGTTCTCCCATTGCTTTCAATGGGACCGGCGCTTCTGTAGTTCCATTGAAAGCAATTTGAGGGTCGGCAAGCCCTGCAGGGATTTTCGGGGGAAGGGTTTTAAATATAAGCTCTTCCCTGAAAAATCATTCATAGAATGTGTTAAAAATAAAATATATATATATATACTGACCTCTCCTCAGCTGCTGGGGCTCAAGCACGTCCAGTCTGTCTTCTTCCTGCACTGCTCTGAATCTCTTTCAGCAGGCAGGGATTTAAAATTCCCGCCTGCTGAAAGGGCTGTATCTGATTGGCTGAGCGCTCAGCCAATTAGAGGTAGCACTCAGCCATTCATTGAATGACAGCTGAATGCTGCCTGCGATTGGTCACAGCACTCAGCCAATCACAGGCAGAGCTTGACCATTCATTGAATTCAATATAATGAATATATATATATATAAGCCCTTCCCTGAAAATCACTGCAGGGGTTGCTGACATCCTATTGCTTTCAATGGGGCTGCCGGCAGCAGCCGTGGCGTCATTGAAAGCAAGTTGCACGGACCTGCATTCACGCGTGTTTATGCACATATGTGGGTGCGCGGTTTTGTGCCCACCTATGCACGCACACGCTCATGTGAATGCATCCTAAGAGGCTGACTGATATATACTTAGCCAGGGGTGCACAACCTGTTTTGTGTAAGGGCTGCATTGTCATGTTATTTTACCTTAGCCAGTCAAAATAAAATTAAGTTGCTTAAAACGTTAATAGTGCAGGCTTGGTATAATATTATTTTACAATTCTTGTAAAAGAGTGATAAAGTTGACATGTTCACATGGACATAAGAGAAGTTCCAACACGCTTCAAATGCAATTAAACGTCCTTAGTTATAACTGGCTAAGTCTTCATAATAGGATCCGTTAATACTAAAATCACTCCAAATACCTAATACAAAACACACCCATGGAAAGAGGTGCAGAAGACATGGAAATGGAACCCTTCCCAAAACAGCAGCATTGAATCGTTCCAAATGCTGCCAATACATATACATTTGTATTAAGTATAAGTAGGGCAAAGCACAGTGCATGGGAACACATAATTAGACACGATAATACATAATCCCAAAAGAATAATCCATTCACTGAATACAAATACTCACTCAATTCCATGACAAAATAGGGAGTCACATGGCCATCACTGCTATGGAAAAGCAGGAGGAAACACCACGTGACATACAAGTGAATTTATAGTATATACGAGGGGGTACTGATAAGTCTTTGGCTTTGTGTTCTTTTTTTTTCTATGGTAACGAATGTTACATCACATGAAAGTCTTATGTGTGTAATATATGTTTTCAAAATGTTGTGTTTGTAGTTTATGGCAACAGTGATCTAGGCACGTGGGAAAACAAAATGGCGGAGTCTAAGGCGATATTCACTGCAAATGAGAGCTGAGGAGTAATAAAATTCTTGTTTCTGCAAGGAAAGTCCACGAAGGATATTCATGGTGATATGTCACAGACATTGGGGGATCAATGCCCTTCATATTCTACAGTTAAGAACTGGGTTGCCAAATTTAAAACAGGCCACTTCAGCACCAAGTATGAGGAACGTCCTGGACAACCAAGAGAGGTTGTTGTTCCGAAGATCGTCGATGCTGTGCACAACCTCATACTGGAGAATCGGCAAATTTCAGCCAAAGGAATAGCAGACATCATGGGGATTTCTCGTGAACGTGTTTGTGTTATTATCCATGAACATTTGAACATGAAGAAGCTATCTGCAAAGTGGGTCCCCAAATGTTTGACAACAGATCAGAAAAGCATGTGAGTGAAAACTTCCTGGTCCAATTATCAGCATTTCTGGACTGATAAGAACTTCCTGGATCGACTGGTCACGATGGATGAGACCTGGATTTATTTGTATGACCCTGAAACCAAGGAGCAGTCAAAAGAGTGGAGGCACAGTGGTTCTTTTCGCCCACAGAAGTTCACAAATCAGCCACTAAGGTGATGCCGTCTGTGTTCTGGGATAAGGAGGGCGTGCTGCTAGTGGACTACCATCAAAATGGTTCCACCATCAATCCAAGGTATTACATTGAACTTTTGGACCAATTGAAGGCAGCTTTGAAGGCTAAAAGGCGCGACAAGCTGTCCAAAGGAATCTTGTTTCTGCAAAACAACACCTCCGCTCAGACTGCACAAGCGACCACGGCAAAACTGGTGGAGCTAGGCTTACAGCTGGTCGACCACCCATCTTATTCACCAGATCTAGCTCCCTCCGACTATCATCTGTTTCCAAACCTGAAGAAACACCTCAAGGGTACCAAATTTCACACCATTTCTGATGCCATGGCTGCTACGGATGACTGGTTTGAGGCACAACCAAAATCCTTCTTTTTGCAAGGCTTACAGAACTTGGAATACCAATGTAAGAAGTGTGTTGACATCAGTGGAGAGTATGTGGAATAAATGTAAAGTTTCATCTTCCTATCTCGTTTCTTTCTGGGTAAAGCCAAAGACTTATCAGCACCCCCTCATACACTCGTTCTATTCTAAGTTTTCAAAAATGCACTCCTCCAAGAGAATGGAAAAATAATGGAAAAATGTTTTCCTCTGAAGAGGAAGATGAGGATGGGTCAGTGCGTGCTCAACCCTCCAACGGTAATGTGTACTTAGGGGGATGTAGAAACAGAGGTGCCAGCTCCTGGTGCTCACTGTGACACAGAGTCCACTCAGAAGAAGAGAAGGACGACGAAGAGGGAAAGGAGGGTAGAAGATCATGAGGTGCTAGATCCAATATGGACAGGCAGGTAGAGTCATTATAGCAGCTTGTGGTGTGGAGGAAGGGTCCGACATTGTGGAGCAGCACTATGCTCAGACAGGGAGTAGGGTAATGACAGAAGAATGATCATCTATAAAGTCTGCAGGAAGCATTTAAAATGCAGCAGAAACGTAAACAACCTCGAGACAATGTGTATAGAGAGTTGCATGAACTCCCACCATTCGCTACCTTGGAGAGCCCACCTGGGACAGAGGGCAAAGCTTCAGGCTTATTCTGCTCCCTCCTCCTCCATCCCCCTCCTGGCCATGCAGTAGCCACTGAGCTCAAAGAGGCAGTATTGTGTAGGGGCAGTAGCACAACAACTTCAGGCCTCTCCTCCGCAATTGGTGATCGGGCTGCAGGTTTCAAAGCCAAGAATAGGAAGCAGAGAGTAGACGTTGAGCTGCCACCATCACCACCACCATCCATCACTAAAATTGATATCTACCCCATATTCCAGTGTGTTCCAGTGGCCAGCCTTTCATTCCCAGTTATAGGAGCATAAAAAAAATACCACTCCAAATATCCACAAGCACAGGGCTTGAATGCAAGCATTATATAGCTGCTTGCAATGGAAATGCTGCTCTTCAGGCTACTGGAGAAAGACGCCTTTCACTATGTGATGTTCAATGCTAACCCACAGTACCCAATGCCCAGCCACCATTTCTTTGTCCATAAAGCCATCCCGGCCCTGCACTGCCATGTGAGTGATAACATGTCCCTGGCATTGAATAACACTCTCAGTGGTAGGTTGCACCCGACTACAAACATGTAGCCAAGAAAGCATGGCCAGGGACATTATATATCCTTAATAGCACACTGGGCCAATGTACTACAGGTGGGGCAAGAAGCCAAAAGTGTTTTATGGTACCTCCCAGAGTTGTGGAACATTCATCCTTGTCTGTCTGCTCCTTACCACTCTCCTCCTTCTCTTCCTCCACCTCTTTATAAGATCTTTCAAAACCCTTCACATAGGCACAGATATGCATATAGGACAAAATCCGGTTTCCATACAGTGCAGTGGGTGTAAATGCCAATATGCTGTCCTAAAATTTCTATTTTTTAAGAAAGCATAGCCACACGGCTGAAGAGCTGTTGATAGCTCTGCAGGCCCAGGCTGACACCTGGCTGACTCCAAACAATCTGAAGACAGGGAAGGCCGTGTGTTTCAATAAGGCCAATCTGCTGGTGGCTCTTCACCTCGGCAATCTCACACATGTACTTTGTCTGGCCCATGTAATGTACCTAGTTCTGCAGCACTTCCTAAACAATTACCCAGGTTTACATCCAGTACTGGAAAAGGCTAGGAAACTGTGCTCGCACTTTTGGCATTCACACCCAGCCGCCTCCCTATTTTTATTCTCATCAACTTTAATGGAAGTCAGAATAAAACATCCTGATTCACGATGATTTTGTGAAATCAGCAAAAACAGACATGAACTGATTATTCCACTTATGGCTCATCACTAGTCTTTAATCCACAATTTATGCAATAGTGCCTTTTCTTTAGAACAACCAAAAACACAAAAAAGCATTACCAAGTTACCATCTAGCAATTCATGTGACATTATACTATGTATATCCAGAGGAAACCATCATAACATAATATGACATATGGCCATTTAGTTCAGCCTGTTATCCTGCAATGCTGATCCAGAGGAAGGCAAAAAAGCCCAATGAGGTAGAAGCCAATTTTTATCCCTTTAGGGAAAAACAACTCCTTCCCGACTCAAAATCTGTCAATCAGAATAATCCCTGGATCATCGACCCTTCTAAAGTATTCAGCAACTATAACATGTAATATTGTTGCACTCAAGAAAGGCATCCAGGCCCCTCTTGTACTCTCATAGTTAGTTCCCCATGACCACGTCCTCAGGCAGAGAGTTCCATAGTCTCATTGCTTTTACAGTAAAGAACCCCCTTCTATGTCGGTGTAGAAACCTTCTTTCCTTGAGACAAAGAGGACACCCCCTTGTTACAGTCATAGTCCTGAGTTTAAATAGATCATGGAAGAAATCCCTGTATAAATTTCTCATATATTTATACACTCATTGTCAAAACAAATCAAGCACCTACAAGAAGCTGTTTGCATCAAATGAAACTCTCTGTGTGATTGAAACCTTGATATAAGTGATTAGAATATCAGAGCAAAAGGAGGATTTATTGTGGAAAATTGAACACTTGAAGGGAGACTCTAGTACCCTGTTGTACCACCTCTAGCTTGGATACAAGATGTGTTATGGAAGGGCATGGAGAGTCTAGTACCCTTTTGTATCACTTCTATCTTAGATACAAGATGTGATACAGGTGGGCATGGAGGTTCTAGTACCCTGTTGTATAGCCTCTAGCTTGGATACAAGATGTGATATGGGTGGGCATGAGAGCTCTAGTAACCCGTTGTATCACCTCTAACCTTGATACAAGATGTGATACGGGCAGGCATGGAGGCTCTAGTACCCTGTTGTACCATCTCTAACTTGGATACAGGATGTGATACAGGCGGGCATGGAGGCTCTAGTACCCTGCTGTACCACCTCTAACTTGGATACAAGATGTGATACAGGTGGGCATGGAGGCTCTAGCACCCTGTTGTACTGCCTCTAACTTGGATACAAGATGTGATAGAGGCAGGTATTGAGGCTCTAGTACCCTGTTGTGCCACCTCTAGCTTGGTTACAAAATGTGATACAGGCAGACATGTAGGTTCTAGTACCCTGTTGTAGCGCCTCTAGCTTCGATACAAGATGTCATACAGATGTGCATTGAGGCTTTAATACCCTGTTGTACCACCTCTAGCTTAGATACAAGAGATGTGATACAGGCAGGCAAGGAGGATCTAGTACCTTGTTGTAACACCTCTAGCCTGGATGTAAGATGTGATACGGGCGGCATGTAGGCTCTAGTACCCTGTTTTACCGCCTATAACGAGGATACAAGATGTGATATGGCCGGGCATAGAAGCTCTAGCACCCTGTTGTACTGCCTGTAGCTTGGATACAAGATGTGATATGGATTGGCATGGAGGTTCTAGTGTTCTAAAATCATAGAATCCTATAGTGGTAGAGTTGAAAGGGACCTCCAGGGTCATCTGGTCCAACCTCCTGCTCAGTGCAGGATTCACTAAATCATTCCAGACAGATATTTGTATGGCCTTTGTTTGAATAATTCAATTGAAGGAGAACTCACCACCTCCTGTGGTAACCAGTTCCACTCATTGATTACCCGCAGTGTCAGAAATTTTTTTCTAATATCTAACTTATGTCTCCTCCCTTTCAGTTTCATCCCATTGCTTCCAGTCTTTCCTTGTGCAAATGAGAATAGGGCTGATCCCTCTGCACTGTGACAGCCCTTCAGATAGTTGTAGACAGCTATTAAGTCTCCTCTCAGCCTTCTTTTTTGCCAGCTAAACATTCCCAGATCCTTTAACTGTTCCTCATAGGACATGATTTGCAGACTGCTCACCATCTTCGTAACTGTTCTCTTAACTTGCTCCAGTTGGTCTATGTCTTTTTTAAAGTGGGGTGCCCAGAACTGCACACAGTATTCCAGATGAGGTTTGACCAAGGAGGAGTAGAGGGCGATAATTACCTCACGTGATCTAGACTCTATGCTTCTCCTAATACATCCCAGAATTGTGTTTGCCTTTTTGGCTGCTGCATCACATTGTTTACTCTAGCTTGCATGCAAGATGAGATACGGGCAGGCATGAAAGCTCTAGTACCCTGTTGTATCACCTCTAGCTTGGATAAAAGATGTCATACGGATGCGCATAGAGGCTCTAATACCATGTTGTACCACTTCTAGCTTAGATACATGATGTGATATAGGTGGGCAAGGAGGATCTAGTATCTTGTTGTAATACCTATAGCTTGGATGTAAGATGTGATGCGGTTGGCATGTAGGCTCTAGTACCCTGTTTTACTGCCTATAACGTGGATATAAGATGTGATACGGCTGGCAATGGAAGCTCTAGTACCCTGTTATACCGCCTATAGCTTGGATACAAGATGTGGTATGGACAGGCATGGAGGTTCTAGCACCTTGTTTGGCTGCTCTAGCTTGGATGCAAGATGTGATACGGGCGTGCATGGAAGCTTTAGCACCCTGTTGTACCGCCTCTAGCTTGGATACAAGATGTGATACGGTAGGACATGGAGACTCTAGTACCCTGTTGTACCACCTCTAGCTTGGATACAAGATGTGATATGAGCGGGCATGGAGGTTCCAGTACCCTGTTGTACCGTCTCTAGCTTGAATACAAGATGAGATACAGGCAGGTATGGAGGCTCTAGTACCCTGTTGTACTGCCTCTATGCCTCTAACTTAGATACAAAATGTGATACCGGCGGACATGGAGGCTCTAGTACCCTTTTGTACCACCTCTAGCTTGGATAGAAGATGTGATACAGGTGGGTGGCATATTTGTTCACATTGGCTGTAACTGAGCCTCTAGAATCTGCAAATTCATATGGTATCGAAATTGGTGTCCCAGATGGCCCTATATGTATTCTATCAGTGATAAATCTTGCGAATGGGCAGCCATGGAAGTGTGACAATATTGTGGAAGCATTCCTGTGACCCCCTTGTGTTCGCTGCTGAGTATCATCATGCTGGAAAATGCCTCTTGGAAGCTGCCATGAGAGGAACACATGTGGCTGCAGGATTTCCTGAACATATCGCTGAGCTGTCATTGTCCCTCGTACCACTACTAGGGGTGACCGACTGTCGTATGCGATGCCCCCCAGACTATCACACCAACACTGGGGTCAATGTGCCGCTCCACAATAAAAGCCGGAAAGAGGTTCTCACCACACTAGTTTTCCAGACACGAACACAACCGTCATCAGTGCCAAAACTAAACCTGCATTTGTTGCTGAAAACAACCCGTTTTCAGTCCGTAGCAGTTCAGTTTTGGCATTCGTGACACCATTGCCAATGGAGGCGACCGTGGATATCAAAGGCAGTACATGTAATGGGCACCATGAAACCAAATGATTTTCAGCCAAAGCCTGGAAATGGTTCTGACAGACACAGGGGTGTAACGATGGCACCACCTGTTTCTGGATGGCAGACAACAAAACAGTTGGAGCTGCTCCTGCTTGTGGGATGGTCAAACAATCCTCTCTGCTGGTGGTCTATCAAGGGTATTTTGAAAACAATACATTCTAAGGGTTAATATATTTTATTTGTTACTCAAATTTTTGTGGTATGGATTGGACTTTTTAATGGTTTAAGTTTACGATTTAAGTAGAGAAAAATAGGAAGAAATAAAATAAAATTCAAGTTTTTTAAACTATTTCTATTTCTAATTCAGTGTAAAAAATTTGAAAAAAATTACATTTATTTTTTTAAAAATCTCACGCTCCTATATACAACAATACCAAATATAGGTACTTTGATTAACTCATCATCAGTAGAATACCTGGAAACAATGGCTCTATATTTATTTGGTATTTCCTGTCATTAGCTGGTAATTTGGCTCGCTTTATTGGCTATATTTATCACTTTTAGTTGGCGAGAGCGGATCATTTCACCTCCCTGTCACTTCAATAGGGTTGAACTGACAAAGTGCTGGACCAGTCTGTTTACTGGCAGAGGATTGTATAGTGAGATTTGCTACTAAAGTGGAGAACATCTGCAGCGGGGATTCGGTTTTTCTGCTCTGTTTGGAGAACAGGAAAGGGGAATCTCCTGGCTGAACGTCTCTGTCTTATGATGGAACCGGACAGCGCCAAACAGACCCTATTGACTAGAATGGGGTCCGTTCAGTTTCTGTTCAGCTGCCCTGCATTTTACTGGAAGAAAAAGCACCGCATGCAGCGCTATTTCTTCTAGTATTTCACGGCGGATCTGCAACGGAACCTCCAACTGAAGATTACAAAGCAGATATGAAGGCAGCCTATTATATACGTCCTAGCTGCACAGTGCATCAACATTTTGGACTTGTATATACAGATGGTGGACACAAAGGGGTTAACCTGGCATTGATACAATATCTAGGTGGGTATTTTATCAACCTATTGGTTGTGATTGGGCATATGTTTTCAATACAAGACTAGTGCAGAAGGACCAGGACCCTTGACACATTAGGGGCTGAAAAAAGTCAATATTGTATTTAACTACATCAAGTTACATAGTATCAGAACTAGAGATGAGCGAGCACCAAAATGCTCGGGTGCTCGTTACTCGGGATGAAATTATCGCGATGCTCGAGGGTTCGTTTCGAGTAACGAACCCCATTGAAGTCAATGGGCGACCCGAGCATTTTTGTATATCGCCGATGCTCGCTAAGGTTTTCATTTGTGAAAATCTTGGCAATTCAAGAAAGTGATGGGAACGACACAGCAACGGATAGGGCAGGCGAGGGGCTACATGGTGGGCTGCATCTCAAGTTCCCAGGTCCCACTATTAAGCCACAATAGCGGCAAGAGTGCCCCCTCCCAACAACTTTTACTTCTGAAAAGCCCTCATTAGCAATGCATACCTTAGCTAAGCACCACACTACCTCCAACAAAGCACAATCACTGCCTGCATGACACTCCGCTGCCACTTCTCCTGGGTTACATGCTGCCCAACCCCCCCCCCCCCCCCCCCGCACGACCCAGTGTCCACAGCGCACACCAAAGTGTCCCTGCGCAGCCTTCAGCTGCACTCATGCCACACGCTGGCCTCATAGCCACACCACCCTCATGTCTATTTATAAGTGCGTCTGCCATGAGGAGGAACCGCAGGCACACACTGCAGAGGGTTGGCAGGGCTAGGCAGCGACCCTCTTTAAAAGGGGCGGGGCGATAGCCCACAATGCTGTACAGAAGCAATGAGAAATATAATCCTGTGCCACCGCCATCAGGAGCTGCACACGTGGGCATAGCAATGGGGAACCTATGTGCCACACACTATTAATTCTGTCAAGGTGTCTGCATTCCCCAGTCAGACTGCGTTTTTTAATAAATAGTCACAGGCAGGTACAACTCCGCAATGGGAATTCCGTGTGCACCCACAGCATGGGTGGCTCCCTGGAACCCACCGGCTGTACATAAATGTATCCCATTGCAGTGCCCATCACAGCTGAGGTAACGTCCGATTAAATGCAGGTGGGCTTCGGCCCACACTGCATGCCCCAGTCACACTGGGGTTCTTTAGAAGTGGACACATGCAGTTACAACTCCCTGTGGACCCACAGCATGGGTGTGTGCCAGGAAGCCACCGGCGGTACATGAATATATCCCATTGCATTGCCCATCACAGCTGAGGTAATGTCATGTTAAATGCAGGTGGGCTTTGGCCCACACTGCATGCCCCAGTCAGACTGGGGTTCTTTAGAAGTGGACACATGCAGTTACAACTCCCTGTGGACCCACAGCATGGGTGGCTCCCTGGAACCCACCGGCGGTACATAAATATATCCCATTGCAGTGCCCAGCACAGCTGATGTAACGTCAGCTTTAATGCAGGTGGGCAAAAAATTAATTGGATTACACTGTAGGCGAGGGCTCCAAAAAATTGGTGTACCAACAGTACTAATGTACGTCAGAAAAATTGCCCATGCCCAACCAAGAGGGCAGGTGAAACCCATTAATCGCTTTGGTTAATGTGGCTTAATTTGTAACTAGGCCTGGAGGCAGCCCAGTTATAATAAAAATTGGTTCAGGTGAAAGTTTCAACGCTTTAATGATCATTGAAACGTATAAAAATTGTTTACAAAAATTATATGACTGAGCCTTGTGGGCCTAAGAAAAATTGCCTGTTCGGCGTGATTACGTCAGGTTTCAGGAGGAGGAGCAGGAGGAGGAGGATGAATATTATACACAGATTGATGAAGCTAAAAGGTCCACGTTTTTGATGGTGATAGAGAACAATGCTTCCATCCGCGGGTGCAGCCTACGTATTGTTTAGGTATCGCTGCTGTCCGCTGGTGGAGAAGAGAAGTCTGGTGAAATCCAGGCTTTGTTCATCTTGATGAGTGTAAGCCTGTCGGCACTGTCGGTTGACAGGCGGGTACGCTTATCTGTGATGATTCCCCCAGCCGCACTAAACACCCTCTCTGACAAGACGCTAGCCGCAGGACAAGCAAGCACCTCCTGGGCATACAGCGCGAGTTCAGGCCACGTGTCCAGCTTCGACACCCAGTAGTTGTAGGGGGCAGAGGCGTCACGGAGGACGGTCGTGCGATCGGCTACGTACTCCCTCACCATCCTTTTACAGTGCTCCCGCTGACTCAGCCTTGACTGGGGAGCGGTGACACAGTCTTGCTGGGGAGCCAGAAAGCTGTCAAAGGCCTTAGAGAGTGTTCCCCTGCCAGTGCTGTACATGCTGCCTGATCTCTGCGCCTCCCCTGCTACCTGGCCCTCGGAACTGCGCCTTCGGCCACTAGCGCTGTCGGATGGGAATTTTACCATCAGTTTGTCTGCCAGGGTCCTGTGGTATAGCATCACTCTCGAACCCCTTTCCTCTTCGGGTATGAGAGTGGAAAGGTTCTCCTTATACCGTGGGTCGAGCAGTGTGTACACCCAGTAATCCGTAGTGGCCAGAATGCATGTAACGCGAGGGTCATGAGAAAGGCATCCTAACATGAAGTCAGCCATGTGTGCCAGGGTACCTGTACGCAACACATGGCTGTCCTCACTAGGAAGATCACTTTCAGGATCCTCCTCCTCAGGCCATACACGCTGAAAGGATGACAGGCAAGCAGCATGGGTACCCTCAGCAGTGGGCCAAGCTGTCTCTTCCCCCTCCTCCTCATGCTCCTCCACCTCCTCCTCAACGTGCTGAGATATAGACAGGAGGGTGCTCTGACTATCCAGCGACATACTGTCTTCCCCCGCCTCCGTTTCCGAGCGCAAAGCATCTGCCTTTATGCTTTGCAGGGAACTTCTCAAGAGGCATAGCAGAGGAATGGTGATGCTAATGATTGCAGCATCGCCGTTCACCATCTGGGTAGACTCCTCAAAGTTTCCAAGGACCTGGCAGATGTCTGCCAACCAGGCCCACTCTTCTGTAAAGAATTGAGGAGGCTGACTCCCACTACGCCGCCCATGTTGGAGTTGGTATTCCACTATAGCTCTACGCTGCTCATAGAGCCTGGCCAACATGTGGAGCGTAGAGTTCCACCGTGTGGGCACGTCGCACAGCAGTCGGTGCACTGGCAGATGAAACCGATGTTGGAGGGTGCGCAGGGTGGCAGCGTCCGTGTGGGACTTGTGGAAATGTGCGCAGAGCCGGCGCACCTTTCCGAGCAGGTCTGACAAGCGTGGGTAGCTTTTCAGAAAGCGCTGAACCACCAAATTAAAGACGTGGGCCAGGCATGGCACGTGCGTGAGGCTGCCGAGCTGCAGAGCCGCCACCAGGTTACGGCCGTTGTCACACACGACCATGCCTGGTTGGAGGCTCAGCGGCGCAAGCCAGCGGTCGGTCTGCTCTGTCAGACCCTGCAGCAGTTCGTGGGCCGTGTGCCTCTTCTCTCCTAAGCTGAGTAGTTTCAGCACGGCCTGCTGACGCTTGCCCACCGCTGTGCTGCCACGCCGCGCGACACCGACTGCTGGCGACGTGCTGCTGCTGACACATCTTGATTGCGAGATAGAGGTTGCGTAGGAGGAGAAGGAGGGTGGTTTAGTGGAGGAAGCATACACCGCCGCAGATACCACCACCGAGCTGGGGCCCGCAATTCTGGGGGTGGGTAGGACGTGAGCGGTCCCAGGCTCTGACTCTGTCCCAGCCTCCACTAAATTCACCCAATGTGCCGTCAGGGAGATATAGTGGCCCTGCCCGCCTGTGCTTGTCCACGTGTCCGTTGTTAAGTGGACCTTGGCAGTAACCGCGTTGGTGAGGGCGCGTACAATGTTGCGGGAGACGTGGTTGTGCAGGGCTGGGACGGCACATTGGGAAAAGTAGTGGCGACTGGGAACTGAGTAGCGCGGGGCCGCCGCCACCATCATACCTTTGAAAGCCTCCGTTTCCACAACCCTATACGGCAGCATCTCCAGGCTGATAAATTTGGCTATGTGCACTTTTAACGCTTGAGCGTGCGGGTGCGTGGCGGCGTACTTGCACTTGCGCTCCAACACTTGCGCTAGCGACGGCTGGACGGTGCGCTGAGAGACATTGGTGGATGGGGCCGAGCACAGCGGAGGTGAGGGTGTGGGTGCAGGCCAGGAGACGGTAGTGCCTGTGTCCTGAGAGGGGGGTTGTATCTCAGTGGCAGGTTGGGGCACAGGGGGAGAGGCAGCGGTGGAAACCAGAGGCGGTGAACGGCCTTCGTCCCACCTTGTGGGGTGCTTGGCCATCATATGTCTGCGCATGCTGGTGGTGGTGGCTCCCCGGCTGATCTTGGCGCGACAAAGGTTGCACACCCCTGTTCGTCGGTCGTCTGCACTCTCAGTGAAAAACTGCCAGACCTTTGAGCACCTCGGCCTCTGCAGGGTGGCATGGCGTGAGGGGGCGCTTTGGGAAACAGTTGGTGAATTATTCGGTCTGGCCCTGCCTCTACCCTTGGCCACCGCACTGCCTCTTCCAACCTGCCCTGCTGCTGCACTTGCCTCCCCCTCTGAAGACCTGTCCTCAGTAGGCGTAGCAAACCAGGTGGGGTCAGTCACCTCATCATCCTGCTGCTCTTCCTCGGAATCCTCTGTGCGCTCCTCCCTCGGACTTACTGCAATTACTACTACCTGAGTGATAGACAACTGTGTCTCATCGTCATCGTCCTCCTCACCCACTGAAAGCTCTTGAGACAGTTGCCGGAAGTCCCCAGCCTCATCCCCCGGACCCCGGGAACTTTCCAAAGGTTGGGCATCGGTCATGACAAACTCCTCCGGTGGGAGAGGAAGCATTGCTGGCCATTCTGGGCAGAGGCCCGGGAACAGTTCCTGGGAGTCTGCCTGCTCCTCAGAATGTGTCATTGTAATGGAGTGAGGAGGCTGGGAGGAAGGAGGAGCAGCAGCCAGAGGATTCAGAGTTGCAGCAGTGGACGGCGCAGAACTCTGGTTGGTCGATAGATTGCTGGATGCACTTTCTGCCATCCACGACAGGACCTGCTCACACTGCTCATTTTCTAATAAAGATCTACCGCGTGGACCCATTAATTGTGAGATGAATGTGGGGACGCCAGAAACGTGCCTCTCTCCTAATCCCGCAGCAGTCGGCTGCGATACACCTGGATCAGGAGCTCGGCCTGTGCCCACACCCTGACTTGGGCCTCCACGTCCTCGGCCGCGTCCACGTCCTCTAGGCCTACCCCTACCCCTCAGCATGGTGTATTACCAGTAGTGCAGAAACAGAACGCTGTAATTAAATGTGCCGCTTATCGGCCTGTGGTTGGAGGCTGACTTCGCTTACGGAACGCACAGCAGAGACAGGAAAGAATTTTGCGCAAGCCTGCTGTAACACTTAGCTGGCTGCGTATGAATTAGGACAACTACCCCCAGCACAGACCCAGTACACTTGTGGACAGGAATACAGTGGTGATGTAAGAGGCAACACAGAGGCAGGAAAGAATTTTGCGCAAGCCTGCTGTAACACTTAGCAGGCTGCGTATGAATTAGGACAACTACCCCCAGCAGAGACCCAGTACACTTGTGGACAGGAATACAGCGTTGATGTAAGAGGCAACACAGAGGCAGGAAAGAATTTTACGCAAGCCTGCTGTAACACTTAGCTGGCTGCGTATGAATTAGGACAACTACCCCCGGCAGAGACCCAGTACACTTGTGGACAGGAATACAGCGGTGATGTAAGAGGCAACACAGAGGCAGGAAAGAATTTTGCGCAAGCCTGCTGTAACACTTAGCTGGCTGCGTATGAATTAGGACAACTACCCCCAGCAGAGACCCAGTACACTGAGGACGGTCACAGGCAGCCCAAATAGATTTTTTTTCCGAAATGTTTTTGGAAAGGCCCACTGCCTATATACACTAAATATGTCTTCTGTCCCTGCCTCACCACTACTGGCCCTGGACAATGTAAAATTACTGCAGGACGCAATGCTCTGCACTAGAGATGAGCGAACACCAAAATGTTCGGGTGTTCGTTATTCGGAACGAACTTCCCGCGATGCTCGAGGGTTCGTTTCGAACAACGAACCCCATTGAAGTCAATGGGCGACCAGAGCATTTTTGTATTTCGCCGATGCTCGCTAAGGTTTTCATGTGTGAAAATCTGGGCAATTCAACAAAGTGATGGGAATGACACAGAAACGGATAGGGCAGGCGAGGGGCTACATGTTGGGCTGCATCTCAAGTTCCCAGGTCCCACTATTAAGCCACAATACCGGCAAGAGTGGGCCCCCCCCCTCCCAACAACTTTTACTTCTGAAAAGCCCTCATTAGCATGGCATACCTTTGCTAAGCACCACACTACCTCCAACAAAGCACAATCACTGCCTGCATGACACTCCACTGACACTTCTCCTGGGTTACATGCTGCCCAACCAACCCCCCTCCCCCCCCACAGCGCACACCAAAGTGTCCCTGGGCAGCCTTCAGCTGCCCTCATGCCACACCACGCTCATGTCTATTTAGAATTGCGTCTGCCATGACGAGGGACCACAGGCACACACTGCAGAGGTTGGCACGGCTAGGCAGCGACCCTCTTTAAAAGTGGCGGAGCGATAGCCCACAATGCTGTACAGAAGCAATGAGAAATAGAATCCTGTGCCACCGCCATCAGGAGCTGCACACGTGGGCATAGCAATGGGGAACCTATGTGCCACACACTATTCATTCTGTCAAGGTGTCTGCATGCCCCAGTCAGACCGGGCTTTTTAATTCATAGACACAGGCAGGTACAACTCCCTATTGTGAAGTCCCTGTCGACCCACAGCATGGGTGGCTCCCTGGAACCCACCGGCGGTACACAGAAATATCCCATTGCATTGCCCAACACAGCTGAGGTAGTAATGTCGTGCTTAATGCAGGTGGGCTTCGGCCCACACTGCATGCCCCAGTCTGACTGGGGTTCTTTATAAGTGTACAGACGTAGTAAAAACTCCGTGTGCACCTACAGCATGGGTGGGTGCCAGGAAGCCACCGGCGGTACATAGAAATATCCCATTGCATTGCCCAACACAGCTGAGGTAGTAATGTTGTGCTTAACCCTTTCCAATCCAATTTGTATATGGTTTTCCTAGGGGGCTTACTCTTTTTCTGCTGTTATACAACGGCGCTATATGCTGGCTAAAGCCAGTACTGCATGAGCTGACACGTAGGATAGGCTCCGACAGCAGAGAGGCTGGCAATATACAGTAAGAGAACCCCGACGGACGTCTACCAACAACGGAGCTGTACAGCCTTAAACCCTAATGTCTTCACAGGTCACACAGTGGACTGGAAAGGGTTAATGCAGGTGGGCTTCGGCCCACACTGCATGCCCCAGTCTGACTGGGGTTCTTTACAAGTGGACACATGTAGGTTAAACTCCCTGTGGACCCACTGCCTGGGTGGGTGCCAGGAAGCCACCGGCGGTACATAGAAATATCCCATTGCATTGCCCAACACAGCTGAGGTAGTAATGTCGTGCGTAATACAGGTGGGCTTCGGCCCACACTGCATGCCCCAGTCAGACGGGTTCTTTAGAAGTGTACAGATGTATTAAAAACTCAGTGTGCACCTACAGCATGGGTGGCTCCCTGGAACCCATCGGCGGTACATAAAAATATCCCATTGCATTGCCCAACACAGCTGAGGTAGTAATGTCGTGCTTAATGCAGGTGGGCTTCGGCCCACACTGCATGCCCCAGTCTGACTGGGGTTCTTTACAAGTGGACACATGTAGGTTAAACTCCCTGTGGACCCACTGCCTGGGTGGGTGCCAGGAAGCCACCGGCGGTACATAGAAATATCCCATTGCATTGCCCAACACAGCTGAGGTAGTAATGTCGTGCGTAATACAGGTGGGCTTCGGCCCACACTGCATGCCCCAGTCAGACGGGTTCTTTAGAAGTGTACAGATGTATTAAAAACTCAGTGTGCACCTACAGCATGGGTGGCTCCCTGGAACCCACCGGCGGTACATAAAAATATCCCATTGCATTGCCCAACACAGCTGAGGTAACGTCAGCTGTAATGCAGGTGGGCTAAAAATTAATTTGATTACACTGTAGGCGAGGGCCCACAAAAATTGCTGTATCAACAGTACTAATGTACATCCCAAAAATTGGCCATGGCCAGCCAAGAGGGCAGGTGAAACCCATTAATCGCTTTGGTTAATGTGGCTTAAGTGGTAACTAGGCCTGGAGGCAGCCCAGTGTAACGAAAAATTGGTTCAAGTTAAAGTTCCAATGCTTTTAAGCGCATTGAAACTTATAAAAATTGTTCTGAAAAATTATTTGAGTGAGCCTTGTGGCCCTAAGAAAAATTGCCCGTTCAGCGTGATTACGTGAGGTTTCAGGAGGAGGAGCAGGAGGAGGAGGAGGAGGAATATTAGACACAGATTGATGAAGCAGAAATGTCCCCGTTTTGGATGGTGAGAGAGAACGTAGCTTCCATCCGCGGGTGCAGCCTACGTATTGCTTACGTATCGCTGCTGTCCGCTGGTGGAGAACAGAAGTCTGGGGAAATCCAGCCTTTGTTCATCTTGATGAGTGTTAGCCTGTCGGCACTGTCGGTTGACAAGCGGCTACGCTTATCTGTGATGATTCCCCCAGCCGCACTAAACACCCTCTCCGACAAGACGCTAGCCGCAGGACAAGCAAGCACCTCCAGGGCATACAGCGCTAGTTCAGGCCACATGTCCAGCTTCGACACCCAGTAGTTGTAGGGGGCAGAGGCGTCACCAAGGATGGTCGTGCGATCCGCTACGTACTCCCTCACCATCCTTTTACAGTGCTCCCGCCGACTCAGCCGTGACTGGGGAGCGGTGACACAGTCTTGGTGGGGAGCCATAAAGCTGGCCAGGCCCTTAAAGACTGTTGCACTGCCTGGGATGTACATGCTGCTCGATCTACGCACATCCCCTGCTACCTTGCCCTCGGTACTGCGCCTTCTGCCACTAGCGCTGTCGGCTGGGAATTTTACCATCAGCTTGTCCGCAAGGGTCCTGTGGTATAGCAACACTCTCGAACCCCTTTCCTCTTCGGGAATTAGAGTGGGCAGGTTCTCCTTATACCGTGGATCGAGCACTGTGTACACCCAGTAATCCGTCGTGGCCAGAATGCGTGCAACGCGAGGGTCACGAGAAAGGCATCCTAACATGAAGTCAGCCATGTCTGCCAGGGTACCTGTACGCAACACATGGCTGTCTTCACTAGGAAGATCACTATCAGGATCCTCCTCCTCCTCCTCCTCCTCAGGCCATACACGCTGAAAGGATGACAGGCAATCAGCCGGTGTACCGTCAGCAGCGGGCCAAGCTGTCTCTTCCCCCTCCTCCTCATCCTCCTCATGCTCCTCCTCCTCCTCCTGTACGCGCTGAGAAATAGACAGGAGGGTGCCCTGACTATCCAGCGGCATACTGTCTTCCCCCGCCCCCGTTTCCGAGCGCAAAGCAGCTGCCTTTATGGTTTGCAGGGAATTTCTCAAGATGCATAGCAGAGGAATGGTGACGCTAATGATTGTAGCATCGCCGCTCACCACCTGGGTAGACTCCTCAAAATTACCAAGGACATGGCAGATGTCTGCCAACCAGGCCCACTCTTCTGAAAGGAATTGAGGAGGCTGACTCCCACTGCGCCGCCCATGTTGGAGTTGGTATTCGACTATAGCTCTACGTTGTTCATAGAGCCTGGCCAACATGTGGAGCGTAGAGTTCCACCGTGTGGGCACGTCGCACAGCAGTCGGTGCACTGGCAGCTTAAAGTGATGTTGCAGGGTGCGCAGGGTGGCAGCGTCCGTGTGGGACTTGCGGAAATGTGCGCAGAGCCGGCGCGCCTTTACGAGCAGGTCTGACAAGCGTGGGTAGCTTTTCAGAAACCGCTGAACCACCAAATTAAAGACGTGGGCCAGGCATGGCACGTGCGTGAGGCTGCCGAGCTGCAGAGCCGCCACCAGGTTACGGCCGTTGTCACACACGACCATGCCCGGTTGGAGGCTCAGCGGCGCAAGCCAGCGGTCGGTCTGCTGTGTCAGACCCTGCAGCAGTTCGTGGGCCGTGTGCCTCTTATCGCCTAAGCTGAGTAGTTTCAGCACGGCCTGCTGACGCTTGCCCACCGCTGTGCTGCCACACCGCGCGACACCGACTGCTGGCGACATGCTGCTGCTAACACATCTTGATTGCGAGACAGAGGAGGAGGAGGAGGAGGGTGCTTTAGTGGAGGAAGCATACACCTCCGCAGATACCAGCACCGAGCTGGGGCCCGCAATTCTGGGGGTGGGTAGGACGTGAGCGGTCCCAGGCTCTGACTCTGTCCCAGCCTCCACTAAATTCACCCAATGTGCCGTCAGGGAGATGTAGTGGCCCTGCCCGCCTGTGCTTGTCCACGTGTCCGTAGTTAAGTGGACCGTGGCAGTAACCGCGTTGGTGAGGGCGCGCACAATGTTGCGGGAGACGTGGTCGTGCAGGGCTGGGACGGCACATCGGGAAAAGTAGTGGCGACTGGGAACTGAGTAGCGCGGGGCCGCCGCCTCCATGATACTTTTGAAGGACTCAGTTTCCACAACCCTATACGGCAGCATCTCAAGGCTGATGAATTTTGCTATGCGGACGGTTAACGTTTGAGCGTGCGGGTGCGTGGCGGCGTACTTGCGCTTGCGCTCGAACACTTGCGCAAGCGACGGCTGAACGGTGCGCTGAACTACACTGCTGGATGGGGCCGAGGACAGCGGAGATGAGGGTGTGGGTGCAGGCCATGAGGCGGTAGTGCCTGTGTCCTGAGAGGGGGGTTGCATCTCAGTGGCAGGTTGGGGCACAGGGGGAGAGGCAGGGGTGCAAACCGGAGGCGGTGAACGGCCTTCGTCCCACCTTGTGGGGTGCTTGGCCATCATATGTCTGCGCATGGTGGTGGTGGTGAGGCTGTTGGTGTTGGCTCCCCGGCTGAGCTTTGCGCAACAAAGGTTGCACACCACTGTTCGTCGGTCGTCAGGCGTCTCTGTGAAAAACTGCCAGACCTTAGAGCACCTCGGCCTCTGCAGGGTGGCATGGCGCGAGGGGGCGCTTTGGGAAACACTTGGTGGATTATTCGGTCTGGCCCTGCCTCTACCCCTGGCCACCGCACTGCCTCTTGCAACCTGCCCTGCTGATGCCCTTGACTCCCCCTCTGAAGACCTGTCCTCCTGAGTAAGCGTTGCACACCAGGTGGGGTCAGTCACCTCATCGTCCTGCTGCTCTTCCTCCGAATCCTCTGTGCGCTGCTCCCTCGGACTTACTGCCCTTACTACTACCTCACTGCAAGACAACTGTGTCTGATCGTCATCGTCCTCCTCACCCACAGAAAGTTGTTGAGACAGTTGGCGGAAGTCCCCAGCCTCTTCCCCCGGACCCCGGGAACTTTCGAATGGTTGGGCATCAGTGACGATAAACTCCTCTGGTGGGAGAGGAACCGCTGCTGCCCAATCTAAGCAGGGGCCCGAGAACAGTTCCTGGGAGTGTTCCCGCTCCTGAGCAGGTGTTATTGTAGTGGAGTGAGGAGGCTGGGAGGAAGGAGGAGCAGCAGACAGAGGATTCGGATTGGCAGCAGTGGACGGCGCAGAACTGCGGGTAGACGATAGGTTGCTCGAAGCACTTTCTGCCATCCAGGACAGGACCTGCTCACACTGCTCATTTTCTAATAACCGTCTCCCGCGTGGACCCATTAATTGGGCGATGAATGTGGGGACGCCAGTAACGTGCCTCTCTCCTAATCGCGCAGCAGTCGGCTGCGACACACCGGGATCAGGAGCTCGGGCTGTGCCCACACCCTGACTTGGCCCTCCGCGTCCTCGGCCGCGTCCACGTCCTCTAGGCCTACCCCTACCCCTCAGCATGCTGTATTACCAGTGATTTGATTTCACAGGCAGGAAATAAATTGGCGCAAGACTGCAGGCCAAATATAATTTTTGCCCTTTTTGGAAAACGAAAGGCCCCACTGCCTCTAGTGAATGAATTATCTAAGTTTAATAACTGTGCTGTGTCCCTGCTAATGTGTCACAGAACGTGAAGGTAGCAGAGTTATTATAACTCTTGGAGAGCAGGTATTTTTTTCCCAATTAAGGAAAGCAAATGGCGAAGCCAGCAGTAAAGCGTAGCTGGGTGCGTCTGATTTAGCAATGTTGTTCACGCAGCTCACACGTCTCCACCGCCCTTAGGACGGACAGAGGCTGGACAAATAGATTTGTTTTCAGTTTTTTTCCACCAAAAGGCAGCACTGCGTATATTCAATGAACATGAGAAGTTTAATAACTGTGCTGTGTCCCTGCTTATGTGTCACAGAACGTGAGGGTAGCAGAGTTATTATAACTCTTGGAGAGCAGGTATTTTTTTCCGAATTAAGGAAAGCAAATGGCGAAGCCAGCAGTAAAGCGTAGCTGGGTGCGTCTGATTTAGCAATGTTGTTCACGCAGCTCACACGTCTCCACCGCCCTTAGGACGGACAGAGGCTGGACAAATAGATTTGTTTTCAGTTTTTTTCCACCAAAAGGCAGCACTGCGTATATTCAATGAACATGAGAAGTTTAATAACTGTGCTGTGTCCCTGCTAATGTGTCACAGAACGTGAGGGTAGCAGAGTTATTATAACTCTGGCAGAGCAGGTATTTTTTTCCCAATTAAGGAAAGCAAATGGCGAAGCCAGCAGTAAAGCGTAGCTGGGTGCGTCTGATTTTTACAGGTTGCAGACGCAGCTCACACGTGTCCACCGGCGTTAGGCCGGACAGAGGCAGGACAAATTCAATTATTTTCCGTTTTTTGGCACCAAAAGGCAGCACTGCGTATATTCAATGAATAACAACTGTGTTGTCGCCCTGCCTATACAATTCTTTCCCTGCAGTATCAATGGAGGGTGCAATGGTCTGCAGAGGCGATTTTGAGAAGCAAAAAAAAATGCAGCACAGCTAACAGCAGCCTGGACAGTACTGCACACGGATAAATATGGCCCTAGAAAGGACCGTTGAGGTTCTTGAAGGCTACACTCACTCCTAACACTCTCCCTGCCTATGCAGCACTTCTGTCCCTAATGCCAGGTGCAACGGTCTGCAGAGGCGATTTTGAGAAAAAAAAAATTGCCACTGCTAACAGCAGCCAACACACAGCTATCAGTGGCCCTAATAAGGACCTTTGGGGGGTCTTGAAGCCTACACTAACTACCAATTCTTTCCCTACAGCAGCTCCGGTACAAACAGCACTGTCCCTCATCTAACTCACACCGCATCTGAGGCGAACCGCGGGAGGGGCCGACTTTTATGTTCGGGTGACACCTGATCTTCCCAGCCACTCACAGCAGG
The DNA here is from genome assembly GCF_035609145.1 of Eleutherodactylus coqui. Lineage (NCBI taxonomy): Eukaryota > Metazoa > Chordata > Amphibia > Anura > Eleutherodactylidae > Eleutherodactylus > Eleutherodactylus coqui. The sequence continues at coordinate 199,132,383 of NC_089842.1, read as the reverse complement.
GGGGTGGTATAGGGCTTGAACGTCACAGGGGGAAGTTGTAATGCCTTCCCTGTCTTTCAATTGGCCAGAAAAGCGCGCTAACGTCTCAGGGAAGGAAGTGAAAATAACCAGAACACCGCATGGTGTTCGTTACGAATAACGAACATCCCGAACACCCTAATATTCGCACGAATATCAAGCTCGGAAGAACACGTTCGCTCATCTCTACTCTGCACGGCCGATATACAAAAAAAAAAAAAAAAAAGTGCAACACTGCAAAAAGCAGCCTCCACACTACTGCACACGGTTAGATGTGGCCCTAAGAAGGACCGTTGGGGTTCTTGAAGCCTAAAATAACTCCTAACGCTCTCCCTATAGCAGCTCCGGCACCAGCAGCACTGTCCCTGAACTATGTCAGCATGCATCTGTGGCGAGCCGCGGGAGGGGCCGATTTATATACTCGGGTGACACCTGATCTCGCCAGCCAGTCACTGCAGGGGGGTGGTATAGGGCTTGAACGTCGTAGGGGGAAGTTGTAATGCCTTCCCTGTCTTTCTATTGGCCAGAAAAGCGCGCTAACGTCTCAGAGATGAAAGTGAAAGTAACTCGAACATCGCGTGGTACTCGTCTCGAGTAACGAGCATCTCGAACACGCTAATACTCGAACGAGTATCAAGCTCGGACGAGTACGTTCGCTCATCTCTAATCAGAACCCAAGCTAGTATGTAACACATTGTGCTTGTTTGTTTTGTTTTATTGGCTGTTTCCTCCTGGAAAAAAAGAGACCTCAGATAACCCTGTTCTGCTCATCTTTGCCATGTCTATGCCAAATGACTTATGTCGGTAATAAAATTCTAAAAAAGTAAGAATTAATGTGATGTTTTATTGAATTGTTTTCTGGCTGTGACCCAGTATTGTTAAGTTTGTGCTTTGCTCTCCTGCCATCTAGTGGTTATTAGTAGTAGTCGTCAATGATGTACAGCAAAAAATAATGTGGTATAGTTTTAGCAAAAAAAACCTATGTATTGGTAAATATCTTTGCGTAAACAAAAGTATTCATCATTACATAATACTAGTATTCCATATAGAGCTAAATAACTCTATAGCTACCAAACAGACAGGTCTACACATAGTGCAAGTATCCCCAATAGAGATGAGCGAGCGTACTCGGAAAAGCACTACTCGCTCGAGTAATTTGCTTTATCCGAGTATCGCTGTGCTCGTCCCTGAAGATTTGGGTGCCGGCACGGAGCGGGGAGCTGCAGGGGAGAGCGGGGAGGAACGGAGGTAAGATCTTTCTCTCCCTCTCTCCCGCCCGCTCTCCCCTGCTCCCCGCTGCGACTCACCTGTCAGGGACGAGCACAGCGATACTCGGATAAAGCACATTACTCGAGCGAGTAGTGCTTTTCCGAGTACGCTCGCTCATCTCTAATCCCCAACAAATATTTTTTACATCACTTGACAGATGTAAGTGTTGTTGACATAAATATAAGGAATACAATTCAAATGGGCACTTTGATGCTTGTAGTAGTCACTACATATCTGCTGCTATCTACTGTTGTTTCTTAGGTAAAGCAATGTAAAATGATGGCAATAGAAACAGCAAAAACACTGGATTATATTTTTGCAGCCCTATTGCATTATTAATTAGTCATGCAGTCTAGTGAAATATCATTTTCAGTGCCCTACTGACTTTGACTGAGTGAGAACACATAATAAAAGTGTTTTCTGGTCTAAAAAATGTCAAATTTGCACATGTGAACCCAAAGCGGATGTCCTAATAGCAGAACAGCACGAAAGATTAATTTAATTGCTAACACTTATGTCACCTCTTGGAAAGTGGCAAGCAGCACATGTAAATGGTCACTTTAATACAAACACCTGCCCTTTCACAATTGAGGCTTCTAGTCCTGAAATGATTAATGAGAGGGCCAGGGGCTGCAGAGGATTCATTGGTGGTGATGAAAGGGTTAAGGTGGGGATACACATGTTGATGGTGAGAAAAATGAGGAGTAGCTGGGTGGTCATTGAGGATTTGGGTGGTGGAACATGTTGCTCACATTCCATTGTCCTTTGTTGAGAAGTATATAGAAGAAAGCACATGGTGAACCCCTTGGAGCGGCTGATACAGGAGCAGCTTGACCAGCAGGGACTGCTATGGCAGAGGAAATTTTGAATAGAGCACTAAGTGCCAGGTTGGCAGTGAAGGACCCTCCATTTGTGCATCAGGAGAGGGGAAGACCACAGTGATGTGTTCGGCATCTGTACATCTCAGCCCCAGTCCACTGGCAGGATCTGGAAGGAGAGCAGCGATGGAGTTAAGGATGGCAATTGATGGTGTAAAATGTGGTGCTGGTCAGGTACTCTCAACAATCAGTTGTAGGTCAGTTTGAGGCAGACAGGTGCACATTAATCACAATTGCATAGTAGCAATGAAGACAATCCATAGCAATGTGTGCGAGAGGAGGGAGGCCATGCTAATGTCTAATAGAGAGGTTGGGCAGAAGGGGGTAGCCGCAGTCTGTAGAGCATCCAGCAGAGGAGGCAGTGGGCAAGACGATCAGAGTGAGGCTGCATCTCTCAACGCCCGGTAGCGGAGCAGAGGGAGCCAGGTCTTTTGATAGGGCAGATGTGGATATAGAAGAGAGTTTTGGAGCCGGGAGGAGAAGCTGAGACACAAAAGAGGCAAAGTGAGAGCAATGAATTACCTCCACATAAGCAGCGGGTGGCAGTGAGTAGGCAGTGACCAAAGGGAACTTCTGTGATACCAAAAAAGACCAAAGAAGCAGGTGGCAGTGGGGACATACACCAAGAGAGCTACTGTCCTGGTTACACACATATTGGTGGACACATTCCAGTGGATGAGAAGGGGGGAAACATTTTGCAGCATCAAGAGAGGGGCATGACATGCCATGCTCAGGATTCCACAAGCAGTTAGGAGCGTACTAGAGTTGCAAGTACGGGTTACAGCGGCTCTGGATGGGCCCCTAAAAATGTGAAGTCTTAAGGAACATCCTGATTTTCCTCTCAGTTTTTGTTTGCAGGTCACAGAAGTGAGCGACCAGACTGCGCATGTTGGGATGGACAAGATCAAAGAGAAGGGCGTTTTACAAACCACATAATCAACAGTGGCAGATATCAGATAAGAAACAGCTGTGCAAGGTGGTGATCAATCCATGATAGGAGCCACAGCTATAGACAGAGAAGTACCACTTGTGTAGCCATTCCTCATCAGCATCCAGAGCCTGCATGTCTAGGACCTACAGACACAACTCGCGCCGGAGGAACTCACAAACACCTTGAACATAGGACTCCAAAGGAATATTCGCTTCTGGATCAAGAAGGGCTTCATCAGTGGGGACCTTATCTGCAGAGGAACAGCCTTCAGAAAAAACTTCACTACCCCAGACACCCTCTGGGGTCAAAAGGGATAATATGTAGAGCTTGGACAGGACACACCACACCAACAGTTAAATCTAATAGCGACTTGGTTTCCGTTTTAAAATTGTGTTTAGCTGATTTTGAAAATAAGTCATGTAACTCCCCCAGCTAGTAGCAATGATCTGCAGGATCAGCAGGGCTTAGTGGTTAGGGGTGGCATGGTTCTATTGGATTCAGCGCTGTCATCACATGTACGCAAAAAAATGGTTAAATGGGAGTATGTGTAGATATGGTTCTTGCTCTCACTAGATCATGTATCCATCAAGACATTCAAATGAGTTATGGACAAAAAACTGAAGGCTGCGAAAACCTTTGAAAAGTGGTTCCAGGCGTTTGAGACTTTAGTGCAAATAATTTGTCAGAGCTGCCAGGAAAATGGTCCAGAGCTGTTCATCTATTTGGTGTAAGCATGTAACAGGATGAATGCTAGTGGCAGTGTATATTTCACACAGATGCTTAAGCTGGGTGAAATGAAAATCTAGTTTGCAGACTCATTGTTTAAAGGGGTTGTCTGGTTACTGGACAACCCCTCTTCAATAGGATCTCCTGGAGTAAAATAAGCAAAGAGATACTTACCTTTTCATGGATGCTTGGATCCAGGACTGCAACCCTCTGCTGTCCTGGTGTTTGTTGTGACAGATGATGTCACAGAAAATCACGTGACTTGGCTGCAGCTAATGAGATTCTAGCAGCCATGAAAGGGTAAATATTTCTCTGTTTGTTATTTTACCCCAGGGCATCCTATTGAAAAGGGGTTGTCTGGACAACTCCTTTAATATATTATGGTCTGGATTTTTATTGGAGTGATGGGTGGGTAGGTAAGTAGTGGGACTCATCACTCCCTCTCACTATCCAGTGTGGATCTTCTTCCTGGTGGCCAGTCAACTCAGCTGTCTCCACTGAGCTGGTTACTGGGACATAAGAGACTACATTTGCAGGAAATCTGTTAGGAGAGGCGATTGTAGAATGCCCTGAGAAAAAGGATGAACGAACCTCTGTAACTGTAAGTGCAAGTGAGGATGTGCAATGGTCTCTATAGACTACGGAGTTGGTGGAGGTTATTGCTCAATATCTTACAGCAGAACCCCAAAAAGCCTACCATGACCTCAGCAAGCAGAAAGTTAAAAACTATGCCAAGCTCAAAGTTGAGATTCTTGATCATCTGGGAGCCACTTCTGCTGTCCATCCTAGAAGAGTACACGAATGGAGTTACAGGGTCGACAAACCTGCCAGGTTTCATATGTTTGACTTTTTTCACCTGGTCAGGAAGTGGCTGAAACTAAGCATCTGCATGCCAATCCAGCTCGTTGAAAGGGTTGTGTTTGATCACTATATGTGTTCTCCCTATTGGGCTGTAATGCTGAGTCGGTCATGGAGACACAAAAGACACTAACCAGCTGGTCAACCTTGTGGACAGGTACATTGCAACAGAGGATTATATCTGTGACATCCCCACTGCCCAGACCTCCCCTAGGAACACCTGGCCTACTGCTGGTTAGAGACTTCCATCCACTCAAGGAGGATTGAAATGTGTAGTGAAAGGGACAAGGGCTTCAGAAACTTGATCACATGGGCAAAAAGCTCATGATGAGCCCAAAGGAAGAGTCAGCCCTAAAAAGGACTCCCTCTCAAGGAGACCAAGGCTGTTGAGGTGCTGGAGGTGCCAGAACATGGGGCATATTTCAGCCAATTGCCCATTAATCACAGAACTCATGGAGTGTGATAGAGCTTGGTATCAATCTCTGTTTGCAGAGCCAGATTGTGTTGCATCACTAGAACTAGAGAGTGAGCTGCAGGTGTGCAAAGTGAGTGTGATCAACTTTCCTGTGAAGACTCTCTTGGACTCTGATAGTCTTGTCCTGTTGGTTCATGCCAGCCTGGTAGCCGAAGGCTATCTCTCAAGAAAACACGAGAGTGATCTGCATTCATGGTGACACAAAAACACATCCGATAGCTCTGGTTACATTTGAGATGGTGGCTGAAACTTTGCCTTATGAATTTGGTGTAGGGAAAAATGTAATGCACAATGTGAGATTCGGGTATGATTTTTCTTTGTTTTGGGACTTGTTGGGAAAAACAAAGTCACCCAGTAAGAAAGCAATAACTCCTGGAGACATGATGTGCCCTGCTGATAATTATACAAATGTTGAAATAAGTGATGAATTTATTAACTTTCTATTGCAGGTTTTGGCTAGAGAAGATGATGAAGATCCTTCTCCTGTTCAGGATGTATCTGAGATAGAAGTTTCACATCATAACTTTGCTAATAGTGTACTAAAATAACGAGATGCTGACCAGCCGTTTCCCCATTTTGCTATGGATAATACTCTTTTGTATAGAGTAGCCAAAAACAATGAGGAAGTTGTTGAATGGCTGGTGATACCAAAGTTATATAGACATAAGGTTCTGGATATTGCAAATGAACATGTACTTGGGGAACACTTGGAGACAGATAAGATGCAGGACAGAGTCCTTTAAAGGTTTTTCTGGCCTGGAATTTTTTTAAAGAAATAAAAGAATACTGTGAATCTTGCCCCATGTGTCAGATAACAGCTCCTTTAATATACTTTCGCAGCCCATTGGTACCCCTCCCTTTTATAGAGGTTGAGAAAACTAGCATGAAATTGGTGGATCCCATAGTCAAGTCAGCTAGAGGACATCAGTATATTCTGGTCATATTAGACTATGCAACTAGTTATCCTGAAACTGTCCTTTTAAGAAATATTATCTCTAAAAGTATTGTACAAGAATTGTTCCATATGTTTTCCCGGACAGGGATCCTTAAAGAGATCCTTATTGACCAAGGTATACCATTTATGTCAAAGATAATTAAGAGCTGTGCAAACAGGGCTAAAGTTGCTAAGCTTGTTAATACATCTGGCATTACCCAGTCTCTCAATAAACTCATTGACCCTTAGCATGGGGTATGCATCAAATTTGAAGATTTTGTTTAGTTTTCTAAAGTCATTGGAAAATCTCCAAGTGCCATTTGGTTTGGGAATCAAGACAATTGGGCTTGATCCCTCACTTTTTGACTCCTTCATCACTCCTAGCTCAAGCATGCACTTCACCTTGGCAGGGCCTGCTTCTCTATCTGTGTCAGGTATCCTGAATGGCTTATGGTTTACATTCACCCCAGGCTAGTTATTATATCTTTTTTTTTTAAATCAGATCATCTTTATTGAAGTTATAATTTTAATACTGAACCACATAATTTCTACACATTAGCATATACATAAACATAACATACATAAGGCATATCATTACCCCACCCAGTGCATTAAAATATAATTTTATTTAAGCACATCATACCCTCCCCCATCCCCAACAAAACCTACTTTGGCACAAAAAAAACCAACAACATTAAAGACTAAAGGCCCATTTACACACAAAGATTGCTCAACAGATGGCTTTTGAGCGATCATTTTGCATAAACTACTCATTGGTACTAATGCTTATTAATGCGTGTGAGCCGCCAGAAGATATATTGAGAGAACAGCGGGTGGTCTGTCCTCTGAATACATTCCCTTTTTTCTGCTGCGGGGCTGACAGCTGAGACAATGTTATCAGCGCTCCCCGTAAAGAACACAGTGTGAAGTCTCTGCTATCAGCTCTTTTACCGAACGAGGGATTTTATGCCAAACATAAAGTCATCATTCGGCAGAAAAGTGAAAGATGAGCACATTTACACCCAATGATTATTGCTCAAAAGATGGCTTTTGAGAGAATTTTGAGCAATAATCGTCGTGTGTAAAAGCCCCTTAACTCTTCCCCACCTTCTTGCCTCTCCCCCTAGCCAACTCTAAATCCCATATACTTTACCACGATACCTCTGTGCAACCAGCGTTCAATATTAACTATCCACTTATATCCAACCATTGTCCACAAATTTCCTCAAACGTAGTCAGACAACCTCTTTTTTTATATATCCCCTGTATACAATAATAGATCATATCATGCTTTATTACATGGGTACAACCCGACAGGTGGGAGAACTTATTTTCATTTCTCTACAGGAACTCTTTGGTCTCTTGTTGTTCGTATACTGAGAGAGTTTCACCAATTTTGATCGCACGAATTATCATAATGCCTGAGACGCCCTGAGATTGCCTATAGTTCCAATGCTTGATTAAATTGATAAGATATACCTGATAGGGCTTTCTTTTATTTGTTTTGGCGTGCTTTATAATTTACTTCACCTTCTCTACCATCTCATAGGGATCTCGCCACTTTGCAAGAAATTTGCTTTCAACCAATGGAACTAAGACCAGGACTTGGTCCCCAGGTCCAAAGTTTCTAAGCCTTGCAGGTCAGTTATACACTCTGCTCTGAGCCTCCTGTGCCCTCTGTAAGTGTTCTTTCACAATGTGCATTACTAGAGATGAGCGAACGTACTCGTCCGAGCTTGATATTCGTGCGAATATTAGGGTGTTCGGGATGCTCGTTACTCTTAACGAGCACCACGCGGTGTTCGGGTTACTTTCACTTTCCTCTGTGAGACGTTAGCGCGCTTTTCTGGCCAATTGAAAGACAGGGAAGGCATTACAACTTCCCCCTGCAACGTTTAAGCCCTATACCACCCCCCTGCTGTGAGTGGCTGGGGAGATAAGGTGTCACCTGAGTATTGAAATCTGCCCCTCCCGCGGCTCGCTACGGATGTATTCTGACATTAGTTCAGGGAAAGTGGTATCGTGTTGGAGCTGCTATAGGGAGAGTGTTAGGTGTATTGTAGGCTTCAAGAACCCCAACGGTCCTTCTAAAGGCCATAAATCGTCTCTATATGCGCTCAGTGGGGCCGGCGGCAGCAGCGCCGACCCCATTGAGAACATATAGAAGACAAATCCTTCTTTTCTGCCACAGCTGTAACAGCTGTGACAGAGGAGAACGATGTTTGCCCATTGAATTCAATGGAACCAGCAATACAGCAGGTTCCACTGAATGCAATGGGCTGCCGGCGATCGCAGGTTGAATGGTTGGGAAGGGGTTAAATATATAACCCCTTCCCTGCAATTCATCCAGAAATGTGATACACTAAAAATATATACCGGCGTATAAGGCGACGGGGCGTATAAGACGACCCCCCAACTGTCACCTTATACGCCGGCAATACAGTGGAGCAAAGAATAAAAAACATTACTCACTTCTTCAGACGATCTGCGCCGCTCCTGTAGACTTTCACTCCTTCCTGGTGTTCTGCGGTGCTCCTGCAGGCTGTCTCTCCCTCCTGGTTCCCGGCAGAGCATTGCTTTCTCTACGAAAGGCTTTAAATCCACGCCTCCAGAAACACACGTGCCTTCAGCCAATCACAGCCAATGACAGTGATGTCATTGAATTGCTGTGATTGGCTGTGTTTCTGGAGGCGGGGATTTCAAGCCTTTCATAGAGAAAGCTTTAGTCTGCCGTGGACCAGGAAGGAGTGACAGTCTGCAGGAGCGGCGCAGATCGTCTGAAGAAGTAAGTAATGCTTTTTATTCTTTGCTCCACTGTATTGCCGGCGTATAAGGTGACAGTTGGGGGGTCGTCTTATACGCCCCGTCGCCTTATACGCCGGTATATATTTTTAGTGTATCACATTTCTGGATGAATTGCAGGGAAGGGGTTATATATTTAACCCCTTCCCGACCATTCATCCTGTGATCGCCGGCAGCCCATTGCATTCAGTGGAACCTGCTGTATTGCTGGTTCCATTAAATTCAATGGGCAAACATCGTTCTTCTCTGCTACAGCTGTTACAGCTGTGCCAGAGGAGAACGATCTTTACGCTGACAGTGCGGGGGGGGGGCACTCTTGCCGCTATTGTGGCTTAATAGTGGGACCTGTGAACTTGAGATGCAGCCCAACATGTAGCCCCTCGCCTGCCCTATCCGTTGCTGTGTCGTTCCCATCACTTTCTTGAATTGCCCAGATTTTCACACATGAAAACCTTAGCGAGCATCGGCGAAATACAAAAATGCTCCGGTCGCCCATTGACTTCAATGGGGTTCGTTACTCGAAACGAACCCTCGAGCATTGCGAAAATTTCGTGCCGAGTAACGAGCACCCGAGCATTTTGGTGTTCGCTCATCTCTATGCATTACCTTAACAATCCGGTCTTGCATGTGTGCTATATGCTCAATAACAGTTTTATAGGAGGTAGACTTAGGTTCCCAGATTTCTTTGGCTATGTGTAGTAGACCCCTTAGGTGATGACCATAAACTGACTCAAAGGATGAAAATCCTGTAGAGGCTTGTGGTACTTCTTCCTTAATTTAGGGTCTTGTTAATCCTCTTCACCAATCCATCTGTCTGTGGGTAATACACAATGACAAAGGTAAATAGACTCTTGATTTTAAAGAGTTTTCAAATACCATACCTGATGTTTTTCATTAGAGAAGTACCACGAGCCTCTACAGGATTTTCATGTGCTCATTTTCAGTACAGACTGGGAATGTCACCTTTTGCAAAGTACAAACTGTCTTAGGAGCCATAAGGCTGGGTTCACACGGGGCAGAATTGCTGCAGAATTTCCGTGCAGACTTTCTGCACGGAAATTCCACTGGCTATTTTTATCCCAGGATAAAGCAGCAAAGTGGATGAGATTTGCAAAAATCTTGTCCACACGCTGGGGAAAAGGCGTAGCGGCCAAGCCGCCATAAAGCTGACATTCCGCGTGGAATTCAAAGCCGCGGCATGTCAATTTTATCACCGTCTCTGCTGCGGTCCATCTCTCCTTTCTATGGGGACAGATGGCCACAATGGAATGCAGGTGGTGAAACTGCTTCAAAACCCGCGCCGAACGGCGTGCGTTTTGAACCTGTATTTCTGCTGCGGAAATCTCATGGTATTTCCGTGTGGCCCCGCTACAATCATACTGCGAGTTGTCTGCCAATTTTCCACCCCATGTGACTGCAGCCTAAGTACTGCAGGCCTTATGATAAACCCTGAAAAGCGCACTTTTCACTTAAGGCTTAGTCACACGAACGGCGATCCGCGTATATTTCCATGCGAAAAAACGCCCGCACCGTGTGTACACGCAAATCCACATGACCAGCTCTGGCAAGTACGGATTTTCGTCCACACCTGCTGTGCGGGCGTTTTTCCGTGCAGAAATACCCGTGGACCTTCGCTCGTATGACTGAGCCCTTAGAGGAAGCCAAATATCTTGGCAAGAGGGTAATCAAACCTAGCTTAATAAGGCTGAAGCCATACAGAATTAGCCTAGGCTCTCATTAAGAAACAAGTAAGGGCTTCTCTTGGAACCACAAGATAGTATCATGTGGTTGTGCCAAAGTTTGCCTCCATAGCAAAAGGTAGGAAGTCAATAATGGTGACGTGGATTCTAGAAGCGGAAAAGGCTTTTCAGAGCCTGAAGTCTGTTTTGTTCCAACAGCCGGTACTTGTCATCCCTTGTGTTATGGAGGAATTTCTGATACAAACAGATACTTCTAATGCAGGTTAAAGAGCAGTCTTGTCACAAACAGTAAATGTGAGCTACACCCAGTAATGTATTTGAATCGGAAGTTGTCTCCTGCAGAGAAAAACAATGCCATTGCAGAATGTGAGTGTTTAGCAGGTAAGTGGGCACTGGAGGTTTTCACCCAGGAGTGATGATCACTCAGTGAATGGAGGTAGAGCGGGACAGATATCGCTTTCAGTTGTCGACCTCCATTCGTAGTAAACAGATGATTCATCATTTCATTTGTATGCTTTCACAAACTGAATGATGAAGAATAAGCAAACCATTAATTGTGGTTCATCGTTTAGTTGCTGGCACTTTTTACACTTAATGATAGTGTTCAGATTTGCATGATACAGCGAGAATCAGAACATTAATCATTCCATGTAAAAAGACCGATAGACAGACCCTTGTTTCTTATATTTAAGGACTCTATAGTGATGGAGTCTGTTCCACTGGATTGGTCCATAGCAAATGTGCTGCCCATATTCAAAAAGGGATCAAAAAGTTAACCTGGAAACTGCAGGCTGGTAAGTCCTACTTCTATTGTGGGTTAAATGTTTAAAGGGTTTCTAAGAGATGCTATCCTGGAGAACCTCAAGGAAAATAGCTGTATAACTCCATATCAGCAGGAGTTTATAATTGGCTGCTCCTATCAAACCAATCTGGCACAATGAAAGTGAAGGATAGCACCAGGGAATCCTCACTGTATTCACTAGTCAAGGAATGCCACCTCCCAAATAATCAGACAAAAATCTGATAAAAGTTGGAGCAACCAAGTTGACAGTATAAAAGACGTCCTTTATTCCCCCATAACACGTAGTAGACAGCAACGTTTTGACCTGGTGGTCTTTGACCACCAGGTCGAAACGTTGCTGTCTACTACGTGTTATGGGGGAATAAAGGATGTCTTTTATACTGTCAACCGTGTTATGGGGGAATAAAGGACGTCTTTTATACTGTCAACTTGGATGCTACCGTTTCTACTTTATTTGGATTACATTTTGAGAAGATGTTCAGATTCCTGAACGGCTCATGCATCATATAAGTCCCGCAACAAGTCTGGAGTGAAGTGATGCTGCTGGTAATCCATTTTATTTGACTGATAAAAGATGGAGCGATAGGTCACAGCATGGCAAGGGCAACCACCAGCACTTCCATTAAGCTGCTTTATTACAATGCTCTAATACAAAGTGTGTTATTTGAGATTGTAAAAGATTGTAAAAGGCCGACAACTTTGCCAAAACATCGCACTTTGAATTGAACCATTTGAAATTAAACAGTATGATAGAAGTCCTGGTGCTTGCTCTTGTGATGCTGTGACTTGTCGTTTTGTCAAACCAGTCTGATCAGCTTTTACAAGGAGGTAAGTTGTAGACTGCACCAGGAAGTGTCACTGGATCTTGTTTATTTTGATTTTTTCCAAAGCATTTCACACTGGATTGCATAAAAGGTTGGTATATAAAATGAGAATGCTTGGTCTGGGTGAGAATGTGTGTATGTGGGTGAGTAAATAGTCAGTGATAGAAAGCAGAGAGTGGTTCTAAATGGTACATACTCTGATTGGGTCACTGTTACTACTAGGGTACCACGGGTGGCAGTATTGGGCCCTATTCTTTTTAATTTATTTACCGTGTTTCCCCAAAAATAAGACACTGTCTGATGTTAATTTTTGCCCCAAAAGAGGCACAGTGTCTTATTTTTTTTTTTTGGGGGGGGGGGGGTCCGCAGAGTTATAAGAGTAGGTCTTATAATCAGGGTAGGTCCTATTTTTGGAGAAACACATTATGAATGACCTTGTTGAGGGATTGTACAGTATGATATCAATATTTGCAAATGATACAAAAATGTATAAAGAAATTAACACAAGAGAGGACAGAGTGCTGTTGAAAGTGCATCTGCATAAGTTGGGCACTTAAATGAGATTTAATACTGATAAATGTAAGGTTATGCACATGGGCAGGGAAAATACATGTCACTGTTACATACTAAATGGTAAACTGGGTAAAACTGCCATGGAAAAGGACTTGGGGATAGCTAATTGTAAAACCAGTGTCAGGCAGCTGCTGCCAAGGCAAATAGGATCATGGGATGCATCAAAAGAGGTCTAGGGGTGCATAATGAGAACATTGTTCAACCTCTTTACAAATCAGTCAGATCACACATGGAATATTGTGTACAGTTTTGGGCACTGGTACCCAAGAAGGACATATCAGAGCCCGAGGGGCTATAAAAGCGGCAATTAAAGTAATAAATGGAATGGGTAGACTACAATACCCAGAGAGGTTATCAACATTGGGGTTATTTAATTTAGAAAAGAGAGACAACTGAGGGGTGACCAAATAACTATGTCTAAATATATCAGGGAACATTACAAAGATCTCTCCCATCATCTATTTATACGCAGGACTGTGACTGTAACAAGGTGGCGCCCTGTACATCTAGAGGGAAGAAGGTTCCTACACTGACATAGAAGGGGGTTCTTTACTGTAAGAGCAGTGAGACTACAGAACTCTCTGCCTGAGGACGTGGTGATGGCGAGTTCACTAAAAGAGTTCAAGAGTGGCCTGGACGCCTTTCTTGAGCATTACAGTATTACTGTTCAGGCAGTGGGAACAGCGACCTACATGAATGCAACCTAAATAAGGCCTGGATAGTTAGAAAGGGGAGTTGGGACCGGCATACACGACCAGATACCAACATCAAACCGGATGGCCTCATACCTAACAATGTACTGAGCATTGTGTGGCGCAGAGTGTAAGCTCTCGCTCACAACCTGAAGGTTGCAAGTTCCATCCCCGCATGGTTCAGGTAGCTGACTCGAGGTAGACTCAGCCTTCCGAGGTTGGTAAAATGAGTACCCAACTTGGTGGGGGGTAATAAATAAATAAATTACCTTAAAACGCTGCAGAATAAGTTGGCACTATACAAATAACAAGATTTATTTATTACTAAACAGCCAGATAGATGAAAATATCTATTAGTAGGTACGAGGTATTGGTTTGTATTTTGGCCAAACCATGTAATCTCAGAAACCCACAACAAGGGTCCTCGTTGTTTTGTGAGTCCCTACACTAACAGCACAACTGCAAAGCACAGGACAGGGGAACTCTGCCTACAAGCGGGGTGATTGTCCCAACAGGGACAGCCCCACGCTGGAAACTAGGGGTCAACTGTCTCACCATAGATGGTAATGAACAGGAACACCAGACAGGGGGAAATACAATCTAATACATAACAAACACCAACTAACAGACTGAAAAGGACAGTTTACACCTAGTGTAGTCAACACCTCCAGACATAGACTGTACAAGTCATAGTTCACACAGAATGTAGTCTACACCTTCAGACATTGTTCTCACTTAATTTAGTACACATCTTCAGACATACACTGAACATGTCATTGTTCAAACCTAAAGTCTTCTCACCTCACAGACAGAAGGAAACCCCACTTAGAACCTCATGCATGCATAGATAAACAGGAGCTAGATCACGTGTCCAGATAAAGAGCATTAGGCATCACCCATCTGACGGCAGCAGGGAACATGGTGTCAGTTATCACCTATCTGACAGAACAACGGACATCAGATGTGTGGAAGCCTACCTGATAAAAGAGAAGGTAGAGGGGGCCTGCGGAACATGCAGACAGGGAGATCAGGTGTCCAGTTCATCTTCAGGGAAGGTGGGGTAAATAACTCAAACAAGCAGCATGCATGGCACAAAACACCAAGTACCGAGAGGGAATGATGTAAATGGATTAATGTACAGTACCTTATAGCAAAAGGGATTGGAACTTATCTGCACAGACTGGTGGTGATTGATTGGCTAGCTGGTGCAATCCAAACACCCAACCAGCTCAATAATCTCACACCTGTGAAAGTGTGTGCCCGATAACCCAGAGAACTACAGGTCCCAGGAGGAAGACGTAACAATTATATGTTATAACCACTAATTAATTCAGAAGGGTTGGTGATCCGGGGATTATTCTGACTGCTAGATTTGGAGTCAGGAAGGAATTTTCCCCCTAAAACAAGGAAAACTGGCATCTACCTCATTGGGGATTTTTGCCTTCCTCTGGATCAACATTGCAGAATAATAGTCAGAACTGGATGGACATATGTCTTTTTTCAGCCTTACATACTATGTTGCAATATTAAAATCAAGTAAACAGGTTTGCTGTAGATCAGTTTTAGTGTGAATTTACATTACAATGGGAAAACTAGGGATTTGAGGGACTTTAAATGAGACTTGGTCATCGGTGGGAGACTAGCTGGAGCCAGTATTTCAACAACTGCCAACTATAAGGTTTTTTTTGTGCAGTAGTGTGGAGAGTGTACCAAAAATAGTTTGATTGAAGAAAAACATTCAACAAAAGTCCTATAGACATAAATAACTCATTGACAAAAGGGGTCAAAGAAGGAAGTTATGAATCATTCTTACAAAGAGGCAGTACAAAGTCAAGTAAATTGAAGCCAAATACAACACTGCAGTCAGCCGGGTCGGATCCCGCTGCAAGAATTCTCGCAGTGGGATGCGCACCCGTGCCCCTGCAGAGACCTGCTTCTCACCTGCTCCCTGCGTCTTCTTTCTGCGCTGTGTGCCAGCTGGCGCATGTGCAGAGAGGAGCCAGCCGTCACCACTGACATTTATGTGCGGGCCTCTGTGAGACCCGCACAGAAATAGAGCATGCCGCGATTTGTTTTCTGCATGTAATTTCACACGGACAAATCGCGGCCGTCTGCCTAGGATTGCGTTTTCGGGCGGAAATTCTGCGGGAAATTCCATCGCGGAATTTCCGCCCGTGTGCAGGGGGCCTATGTGTTCAAATACACATCTTGCCGTTCCTTAGCACATATGGGCTATAATAGCTGACGACCAGTTTAAGTACCTCTATCTGATTTGTGGCAACTGCAAGAAGTGATCTTGTCTGTATAGGTCAATATTGCTGCTCAGCAATGTTAACACCTAATGGAATTTATGCAAGGATGAACTGCTGCAGCTCTGAAGGCCAATGTAGGTCCTTCATGCTACTAGATGAGTGTCTCTAATATAGAGTCTATTCAGTGTAGATTCATATTATAGCAATAAACATGGTCTACATTCATTTGTGACAATTTCAGTGATCGTTGATCCTGATAAAAGGTCCTCAATGCTGATAAAGCACTGCGGCCCCTTCACAGTCTTTTTTTGCATGGCCAGCTGTTGTGCAGGGGAACTGCAGCACAGCTTCATTTAAAGAATGGGACTGTCTGCAGCTACGTGCACTGCAGTTAAAACGTGGGAAACATCACTAGAACATATGCTTTGATGCAAAATTAGTATTGTTTTTTATGAAATGCCAGTTTGCATCATTTCAGGCCTTTCTCCAGGCTGTGATCAGAAATTAGGAATATTAGGCAGTATAAAAAGAGTAGAAGGCACTATTGTGTAGTGTAGGGACAAGCAAGCGGTATTACACAACAGGATAAGGATGCTATCATTATTTATAAGGAATATGCAGTCTGTAATAAATACAAGCAAATACATTTATTATAGAAATAAAAACATTTTTTCCTATGTTATTGTACACTAACTTTTATATTTACTATAGTCAACATATTCCACTATGGAAGTGGCTTCTCTTATACTATATACTTATGTATCATACTAAAATTCTTGTCCTGTTTTATACGACTTGTTGTCATTTGACTACATAACAGAACATGCATGAGATTTTGGAAGAGCTTGATCTCTGGTCACATGCCAAGTGTAATATCAACTAAGGGCGCCCACCCACTGGCGTTTGCGATTTTCGTGCGTGAAAAACGCTGCGTTTTCGCGGCGTTTTTCCCCGCGGTTTTTGCCGCGTTTTCGCGGCTTTTCCATTAATTTCCATTGACTTTCATGGGTGCATTAGGAGAAAAATAAGGACACATATGCAACTGACAGTTCCTATGTTAAAAAACGCAACGCAACGCAAAACGCCAGTGGACAGGAGTACATTCAATTCTAATTGCTCTGCAGGAAAAACGCAAAACGCAAAGAAAAAAAAATCGCCAGTGGGTGGGCGCCCTAAGGCAGAATAGGCAATTCACTATATCCACACCACACAGATGACTCTTTGTGAGCAATTTACATATACTATGCAATTCTTTTTACAAATAATACTAAAACTGAGTATTTTGACAGGGGCATGTTTAGAAAAGTATTACCTAGCAGTATAACAACATAGTGGTGGTTTAATTGGTTAAAACCTAGTGACAGATTAACCTCATATTGACCAGATTGCCTGATAAAGTCAAACAGTTAAAGTGACATATTGATTACTATCTGTACTTACCATCTCAGCTTAAAGCCAAAGACCAATGTCATTCACTGTGACACATTGCTGCCATCTCCTTGTTCCTGACTCAGCATCTTCTGCAAGAATTGGAGAAAGCACATTAACAATTCTCTCTTGCTGGCTCAAGTTAAGAAATTCTGTACAAGATTTAACTCATTCCCACTTCCAGACTATGATATCTTCTATAGAATCCAAGGAAAAGCATTGGTTTAATTTTAGTAGTTTAAAAGGAATGTCAGTTTGAACATGTTGCCCAACTTGAGGCATGATGCTATAGAGCAGGAGGAGCTGAGGAGATTGTATATAGTTTTATGGGGAAAGATTCAGTATAACATGTAATTTTATATATTTATACACATTCTAAGGTGAACAGTCCAGTGGGCAGTGCTATCAGTGATTGGCAGCTACCCTTTTATGTACAGTCACACAGCTGTCAATCAGTGATAGCTCCGCCCATTGGACTGTTCAGCTCAGAATGTGCAGAGATATAAATGAATAAAATACACGTTTACTTGGATGTAAATTGAATTGGTCATTTTGGACACAAGTTATTATTGAAGTATTAAGTAAGGCTTGCGTTATAGCTTTTACGCACTAGCGTTTTTTGTAATGCTGCGATATCGCTGCGTTTTTTTCAATGGGACTTTCTAATTATAAAATCGCATCACACAAAAATTGCAAATGCACACACTTGCGATTTTAGTGCCATACTGCGTTTTTGCAGTATGGATGTTGCATATTTACATGCACAAATGCACTTTTTACTGCACTGCGAGCGCAAAGACACATGTGATGATGGTCGCTGCCATTGAAATGCCCAATTAGTGTAATGAGTTCAAGATGTGTTCTTTTCCTGCGCAAATGCGGAGGAAAATACAGCATGCTACTTTTGTGCAACACAGTTGCAAACGCAAAGTACATGCTTGTGAATTAACCAATTGAAATCAAAGAGTTCTATTTTCTGCATATTGCACACGCAAAACATTTGTGCGCAAATATGTTCATGTGACATAGGAGAAATGATCATTGGCATTGCTGCTAGGTACTTAAGTGCTTGACAGTCGTCATATGTAAAAGGACTATTAATATCAGTAACTATTTCATGACAAAAGCAGTTGTCAAGGTGAGAGATTAGAGATGAGCGAGCACCAAAATGCTCGGGTGCTCGTTGCTCGAGTCGAACTTTCCGCGATGCTCGAGGGTTCATTTCGAGTAACAAACCCCATTGAAGTCAATGGGCGACTCGAGCATTTTTGTATATCAGCCATGCTCCGCTAAGGTTTTCATTGGTGAAAATCTGCAAAACCCAAGAAAGTGATGGAAACGACACAGAAACGGATAGGGCAGGCGAGGGGCAACATGCTGGGCTGCATTTCAGGTTCCCAGGTCCCACTATTCAGCCACAATAGCGGCAAGAGTGGGCCCCGCCCCCCAACAATTTTTACTTCGGACAAACCCTCATTAGCAAGGCACACCTTAGCTAAGCACCACACTAGCTCCAACTAAGCACAAGCACTGCCTGCGGGACACACCCCTGCCTCTTCTCCTGGGTTACATGCTGCCCAACCACCCCGCACGACCCAGTGTCCACAGCGCACACCAAAGTGTCCCTGCGCAGCCTTCAGCTGCCCTCATGCCACACGCTGGCCTCACAGCCACACCACCCCCATGTCTATTTATAAGTGCGTCAGCCATGAGGAGGAACCAGAGGCACACACTGCAGAGGGTTGGCAGGGCCAGGCAGTGACCCTCTTTAAAAGGGGCGGGGCGATAGCCCACAATGCTGTACAGAAGCAATGAGACATCCAATCCTGTGCCACCTCCGTCAGGAGCTGCAAACGTGGGCATAGCAATGGGGAATCCATGTGCCACACAGTATTTATTCTGTCAAGGTGTCACATAGCTCAATCCACACTGCAAGGGGAAAGCCGTCAGCACTCTGCCCTCTACCCAAGTCAGTCAGTGTCTTTGTGCCAGACAGGTCAAACACCGCGATGGGAACTAAGTTTGCATCAACAGCATAGGGGGGGTCCTAGGAAGCCCAAGACATGAACAAAAAATTGATCTGAGCGGCCAAACATGGCAGACTTGCACCGCACCCACGACATAGGCCTCGGCCCACAGCTTCAGCAATCCTAGGCAGGAAGCGGACTTTCACTGCACCAAGGACATAGGCCTCTGCACAAACCCTCAGCAATCGCAGGCCTACAGTGGACTCCTATGCTAGCGTAGCTGTGCATGTCTCATTAGCACTGTATTGCTCCTGTAGTTTGTCCCAATGCAGTGCCCCCGATAGTAGAGCTAACGTCAGATTAAATACAGGTGGGCTTCGGCCCACACTGCATGCCCCAGTCAGACCGGGGTTTTTTATAAATAGTCACAGGCAGGTACAACTCTGCAATGGGAATTCCATGTGCACCCACAGCATGGGTGGCTCCCTGGAACCCACCGGCGGTACATAAATATATCCCATTGCAGTGCCCAGCACAGCTGAGGTAACGTCAGATTTAATGCAGGTGGGCTTTGGCCCACACTGCATGCCCCAGTCAGATTGGGGTTCTTTATAAGTAGACACATGCAGTTACAACTCCGTGTGGACCGACAGCATAGGTGAGTCCCAGGAAGCCACCGGCGGTACATAAATATATCCCATTGCAGTGCCCTGGACAGCAGAGCCAACGTCAGATTAAATGCAGGTGGGCTTCGGCCAAGAATGTTTTCATAGTTGGAGGAGGAGGACGGGAAATTTTTTGAGGCAGTACGTGTCCTGTCCCCATGTCCGTGGTTATATGCACCTTCCCAGTGACCGCGTCGCTGAAAAGTTGTCGCACCTGTGGAACCTAGTAGCGCGGCCTCGCCACCATCATGTCTTTGGGAAGCCCCCGTTTCCACTACCCTGTAACATTGCAGTAGCAGCAGTATAGGCAGAGCTGAGAATTAGTAACATTTCAGCGGTAAGAGTATGCACAAACTCCTGTAACATTTCATTGGCAGCAGTGAGGACAGACCCCACTAACATTTCATTTGCAGCAGTATACACAGACCCCAGTAACATTTCAGTAGTATCAGTATAGACAGACCCCAGTAACAGTAACGTAGAAGCAGTAGAGACAAAGCAGCAGATTCACATTTCCCTGGCAGCAGTGTAGGGAGAGCATAGTATTGGTAAGATTTCAGTAGTAGGAGTATAGACAGGCCCCAGCAACAGTAACGTAGAAGCAGTAGAGACAAAGCAGCAAATTCACATTTCCCTGGCAGCAGTGTAGGGAGAGCGTAGTATTGGTACGATTTCAGTAGTAGGAGTATAGACAGGCCCCAGCAACAGTAACGTAGAAGCAGTATGGGCAAAGCCCACTATTAGTTACATTTCTGTTATAGCAGTATAGACCTGCCCCAGTAACATTTCCGTCGAAGCATTATGGGCAGAGCCCAGTATTAGTAAAATTACAGTAGTAACAGTATACACCAACCAAGGTAACATTTCAGGAGCAGAAGTATCGGCAGACCGAAGTAACATTTCTGTTGCTGAGGTATAGACTGACCCCTGTAGCATTACTGTGGCAGAAGTATAGGTAGGCAGAACAGAGTTACATTTCTGTAGCAAATGTGTAGGCCAACCCCAGACACAGTGGTGTACCATGAGTGCAGGCGAAGCCCATAAAAATTACTTGGATTACATTGTAGGCGAGGGCCCAAAAATTGTTGTACCGACAGTACAAATGTACCCCAGAAAAATTGCCCATGCCCAACACAGAGGGCAGGTGAAACCCATTAATCGCTTAGCGTACTGTGGCTTAAATTTTAACTAGGCCTGGAGGCAGCCCAGTCTAAAAAACAATTGGTTCAGGTGGAAGTTTCAATGCTTTAATGAGAATTGAAACAGATAAATATTATTTAGAAAAGTTATATGAGCCTTTTGGCCCACAGAAAAATTGCCCATTCGCGGTGATTACGAGAGGTTTCAGGAGGGGGAACCAGAGGAGGAGGACGAATACCATACACAGATTGACAAAGTTCTTTAGGTAGCGCTGCTGTCCGCTGGTGGAGAAAAGAAGTCTGGGGAAATCCAGGCTTTGTTCATCTTGATGAGTGTAAGCCTGTCGGCGGTGTCAGTTGACAGGCGGGTATGCTTGTCCGTGATGATTCCCTCAGCTGCACTAAACACCTCTCTGACAAAACGCTAGCCGCAGGGCACGCCAACACCTCCAGGGCATACAGCGCGAGTTCGGGCCACGTGTCCAGCTTTGACACCCAGTAGTTGTACAGAGCAGAGGCATCACGGAGGACGGTGGTACGATCGGCTGCGTACTCCCTCACCATCTTCTTACAGTGCTCCCTCCGACTCAGCCTGGACTGGGGAGGTGTGAGACAGTCTTGCTGGGGAGCCATAAAGCTGGCAAAGGCCTTGGAGAGTGTTCCTCTGCCTGCGCTGTACATGCTGCCTAATCTCCGCGCCTCGCCTTCTACGTGGCCCTCGGAACTGCGCCTTCTGCCACTAGTGCTGTCGGATGGGAAGTTTACCATCAGTTTGTCCACCAGGGCCCTGTGGTATTGCATCCCTCTCAAACCCCTTTCCTCTTCGGGAATGAGAGTGGAAAGGTTCTCCTTATATCATGGGTCAAGCAGTGTGTACACCCAGTAATCCGTAGTGGCCAGAATGCGTCTAACACGAGGGTCACGAGAAAGGCATGCTAACATAAAGTCAGCCATGTGTGCCAGGGTGCCTGTATGCCACATATGGGTGTCCTCACTAGGACGATCACTTTGAGTATCCTGCTCCTCCTCCTCCTCCTCCTCAGGCCATACACGCTGAATAGATGAGAGGCAAGCTGCATGGGCACCCTCTGCAGTGGGCCCAGCTGTCTCTTCCTCCTCAGGCTCCTCCCCCTCCTCCTCCTCCTCCACGCGCTGAGATATAGACATGAGGGTGCTCTGACTATCCAGCGGCATACTGTCTTCCCCCGCCTCCGTTTCCGCCCGTAAAGCATCAGCCTTTATGCTTTACAGGGAACTTCTCAACAGGCATAGCAGGGGAATGGTGACGCTATTGATTGCAGTATCGCCGCTCACCATCAGGGTGGACTCCTCAAAGTTTCCAAGGACCTGGCAGATATCTGCCATCCAGGCCCACTCCTCTGTAAAGAATTGAGGAGGCTGACTCCCACTTCGCCGCCCATGTTGGAGTTGGTATTCCACTATAGCTCTACGCTGCTCATACAGCCGGGACAACATGTGAAGCATAGAGTTCCACCGTGTGGGCACGTCGCAAAGCAGTCGGTGCACTGGCAGATTAAACCGATGTTGCAGGTTGCGCAGGGTGGCAGCGTCCGTGTTGGACTTGCGGAAATGTGCGCTGAGCCGGCGCACCTTGCCGAGGAGGTCTGACAAGTGTGGGTAGCCTTTCAGAAACCGCTGAACCACCAAATTAAAGACGTGGGCCAGGCATGGAACGTGCGTGAGGCTGCTGAGCTGCAGAGCCGCCACCAGGTTACGGCTGTTGTCACACACGACCATGCCCGGTTATAGGCTCAGTGGCGAAAGCCAGCGGTCAGTCTGCTCTGTCAGACCGTGCAACAGTTCGTGGGCCGTGGGCCTCTTCTCTCCTAAGCTGAGTAGTTTCAGCATGGCCTGCTGATGCTTGCCCACCGCTGTGCTGCCGCACGCCGCACGACACCGACTGCTGGCGACGTGCTGCTGGTGACAAGTCTTGATTGCGAGGTAGAGGTTGCGTTGGAAGAGGAGGAGGAGGAAGGTTTAGTGGAAGTGGCATACACCGCCGCAGATACCAGCACCGATCTGGGGCCCACAATTCTGGGGGTGGGTAGTACATGAGCGGTCCCAGGCTCTGACTCGGTCCCAGCCTCCACTAAATTCACCCAATGTGCCGTCAGGGAGATATAGTGGCCCTGCCCGCCTGTGCTTGTCCACGTGTCCAATGTAAAGTGGACCTTGGCAGTAACCGAGTTGGTGAGGGCGCGTACGATGTTGCGTGAGACGTGGTCGTGCAGGGCTGGGACGGCACACCGTGAAAAATAGTGGCGACTGGGGACAGAGTAGCGCGGGGCTGCCACCGCCATCATGTTTTTGAACGCCTCAGTTTCCACCAGCCTGTAGGGGAGCATCTCCAGGCTGATCAATTTGGCTATGTGGACATTTAAAGCTTGAGCGTGCAGGTGCGTGGCGGCGTATTTGCGCTTTCGCTCCAACGATTCTCTTAGCGACAGCTGGACGCTGCATTGAGAGACATTGCTGGATGGGGCCGAGGACAGCGGAGGTGAGGGTGGGGGTCCAGGCCAGGAGGCGGTCGTGCCTGTGTCCTGAGAGGGGGGTTGGATCTCAGTGGCAGGTTGGGGCCCAGGGGGAGAGGCAGTGGCGCAAGCTGGAGGCGGTGAACAGCCTTCGTCCCACCTTGTGGGGTGCTTGGCCATCATATGCCTGCGCATGCTGGTGGTGGTGAGGCTGGTGGTGGTAGCTCCCCGGCTGATCTTGGCGCGACAAAGGTTGCACACCACTGTTCGTCGGTCATCTGGCGTCTCCGTGAAAAACTGCCACACCTTAGAGCACCTTGGCCTCTGCAGGGTGGCTTGGTGCGAGGGGGTGCTTTGGGAAACAGCTGGTGGATTATTCGCTCGTGCCCCGCCCCTACCCCTGGCCACCCCATTGCCTCTTCCAACCTGTCCTGCGGCTGCAATTGCCTCCCCCTCTGAAGACCGGTCCTCAGTTGGCTTATCACACCAGGTGGGGTCAGTCACCTCATCGTCCAGCGGCTCTTCCTCCGAATCCTCTGTGCGCTCCTCCCTTGGACTTACTGCCCTTACTACTACCTCACTGATAGACAACTGTGTCTCATCGTCATCGTCCTCCTCACCCACTGAAAGCTCTTGAGACAGTTGCCGGAAGTCCCCAGCCTCAACCCCCGGACCCCGGGAACTTTCCAAAGGTTGGGCATCGGTCACGACAAACTCCTCCGGTGGGAGAGGAACCATTGCTGCCTAATCTGGGCAGGGGCCCGAAAACAGTTCCTGGGAGTCTGCCTGCTCCTCAGAATGTGTCATTTTCATGGAGTGAGGAGGCTGGGAGGAAGGAGGAGCAGCAGCCAGAGGATTCAGAGTTGCAGCAGTGGACGGCGTAGAAGACTGGGTGGTCGATAGATTGCTGGATGCACTTTCTGCCATCCACGACAGGACCTGCTCACACTGCTCGGTTTTTAATAAAGGCGTGGACCCACAAATTGCGATATGAAGCTGGGGACCCCAGAAACTGTCCTCTCTCCTACTCCCGCAGCAGCCGGCTGCGATTCACCTGGACCAGGAACTCGGCCTATACCCACACCCTCACTTGGGACTCCACGTCCCCGACCGCGTCCACGTCCTTTGCCCCTACACCTACCCGTCAGCATGCTGGATTAAGAATCGAGCAGAGACAGAGTAAAAATGTTTGTGAATAATTGCCGCGCAGTTGCTGGCTGCCAGCGGTAAAATAACACTAAATGAAGCCAGAGATAAATTATAAGGAAGGCTGCACGCAGGCTAGGCTGTGAACTATGCAGTTTGGATGGACGTAAAGTCCCACAGGCCACGCAGGCACATGCACTGGGTAACCGTTAGCCGGAAAAAGGAAATTTTTTTTGAATCTCCTTATTTTACTATGCAATAAAGGCTGAGGCTATGCAGTGTGTATTGCACTTTCAATCTATGGGCGTCGGGCAGCCCGTGAACGTCTGAGACAGCACACGTATAACAGAGCGTTGTAGAAAATGTGCGATTTCTTGGCGTACAGAGGCAGACTGCAGTGACGCTATGCGAAGTGCGGACAGAAAAATATTTCTAAATGAAGGCTGCATGCAGGCTAGGCTGTGCAATGCAGAGGTACTACAACTCCTAGCAACTACGGAGTTCAATGCACACGGTCGCAGGTTGCCCTAAGAAGAACCGTTGGGGTACTTGTAGACAGGATTCTACACTACCACTGTCCCTGCCTGACCAATAGTGCCCCTATACTGAAGTACAGACTGCAGCCTGAGAACGCTACAGCCTGCACGCCCGATATACATAAAAAAAAAATGGTGCAAAAGTGATCCCAGCACCCACAACAGTAATGCACTAGGTGAGCTGTGGCCCTAAGAAGGGCCGTTGTGGTTCTTGAAGACGCTAACACTGTCCCTATAGCAGCAGCAGCACTGTCCCTCATCTCTCTTAGCGTGTGTCTGTGGCGAGCCGCGGGCGGGGCAGATTTAAATATTCGGGGGTCACTTAATCTTGCCAGCCACTCACTGCAGGGGGGTGGTATAGGGCTGTAACGTCACAGGAGGAAGTTGTAATGCCTTCCCTGTCTTTCTATTGGCCAGAAAAGGGCACAAATTTCTCAGGGAAGGAAATGTAATGGAGTCGAGTGCCACGTGGTGCTCGCCTCGAGTAACGAGCATCTTGAACACCCTAATACTCGAACGAGCATCAAGCTCGGACGAGTGCGCTCGCTCATCTCTCAGAGAGATACATTAGGCAGCAAGTAAACTGTCAGATATTGAACTTGATGAAAAATGGGAAGGCTTAGGCCTCATATCCACGGGGACAGATCCGCAGCAGGTCACCTGCACGTGTGATCCGCGCCCCATAGGGATGCATTTTCCCTTGAGGCACGGATTGCGTGTGCGGGAAAACACCTGCAGAATGCTCCATTTTAGTGCGGGTCTCCCCGGGGAATGGCTCCCGCAGGCTTCTATTGAAGCCTATGGAAGCTGCCCGGATCTGCGACACACCCGCAGCTGAATTCCTGCTCTCCGGCATGGGAGAGCAGGAGTTGAAAAAAAAAAAAAAAGAGTGCATGGTGCTTATTTTTAGGCCTCATGTCCGCGGGAAAGGAGGGACCCGCTGCGGGATTCTGCATGAAGAATCGTCGACGGGCCTGATTTTCCCCGTAGACATGAGGCCTTAGGGTATCCAACATGAAATCCATGTAGATTCTGTATCAAATCCACATCAAATACGCATCGCACTGCTTTTAACTGGAATTCTCTATTTTTCCGTGTGCAAATTTGAAAAAAATGAAATGCCACTTCTTGGCTTTCTTGTTGTCCTATATAAAAGCACCCTAACTTAGAAACTTTTGATATAGATAAAGGCTGGGGTTGGAGATTTGGACCTCAAAACCACTGCAAATGATGAATGTCTTGATAGTTGTCTATGATTGTGCAGCATCCCGTAGAGTGACCCCGGACACATGGCATATGCTAAGGAGCTGGGAGGGAAAGTTGCTGGCTTGTCACGGCAGCACTTACCACGCTCTCTCCCGGA
This sequence comes from Eleutherodactylus coqui, assembly GCF_035609145.1. Lineage (NCBI taxonomy): Eukaryota > Metazoa > Chordata > Amphibia > Anura > Eleutherodactylidae > Eleutherodactylus > Eleutherodactylus coqui. The sequence goes on along the minus strand of NC_089842.1, from coordinate 199,105,913 downwards.
GGGATGCATGTAGCCAAGCCTGGGCAGCGCTGGGCCTCTTCTGGACACCCCCATTGGGGATGGGCAATAAATATTGGTGAAAGGGTTGTCACGGGTGACGTCACCGTTCCGGTACCCCCCCCAGTATGGAAATAAACAAACCACAGACAGTAGTATAGTACCTCAGGTCCCCGGGAATGGTCAGAGCCTGGAATAACTTTACTTGATAACTTCAGTAATACACAAGGCACAAGAGACAAGTTTGGAAAGTGTAGGAATTAGATAAGACAAAGTACCTCCACACAGCAGACCCAGACTTCAGGCCGCCTGTGTGTGACTAAATAAAAATGTGTACCTCCACTCAGCAGGACACAGACTTCAAGACGCTGGAGTGTGAACAATGAAAGTAGAGTACCCCCACCTGGCGGTTCCAGACTTTAAGATGCGCGGGTGTGAAACAGAACTGAGTACCTCTGCACTAGGCCTTGGACTTAAATGCTCGTTTGTTGTTTACTCACTCACTCTTTTTTGGGGGCTCACTCTGTTCTCATAAAAGCAGGCACTCTGGAAATCTCTCCTCCTCCATCTTCAACACACAATGGCTGAAGGTGCCCTCATGTGTCTCTGTGTTTTCTCTAGCAGCTCTAGAAGATGGAAATCCTTTCCCGCTCTCAAACACTCACATTTATAGCCTCTCTCATACCACATGACAGGGTATAAATAGATACTTTTGCAGACAGTCAGCTCACACTTTGCAGACAGTCAGCTCACACTTTGCAGACATTAACCCATCACATGCTGCAACTGTGCAATACACATAACAGAATGACAAGACAGTTTTGCACAGTGCATCAACATAAGGCAGACATGTATGACATTTTGGAGGGGGCCAGGAAAGTATGTTCTGGGCCACTACAATTGGATTCACTTCACATGCATACAGGCTTTATCACACTTGCAGCATAGCAGATGGTGATTATCTTATAAAACAGATAAGTTGTTTGAACACAACTTGGAAGAGATACTGTACACAGTCGTAGCATACTATAGCATTGCTATGGGTTACTTGGTGAGATGGAACCTAGGACCACAATCCTGGACTGCTACTTTTTTCATGAGCTCATATAATTAACAGCTATGGGACACACTTGTTGTTTTCCAGTACACTGTATGTATTATGTGGAATAAGACACTTGCATTTCTACAATTGGTTTTCAGCATTATTCACTGAAAGCTGCCTGATTCCATCCAGTCTCAATTCTGACAGCTGGCTCCCTGTCGCTCAGTCTCCATGCCCTTTTCTCTACTCTTCTTTTCCTGATTTGACTTGGGCTTAGATGCACATTCACAAGAAGAGAAGAAAAGTCAGAGATTGAGCCAACAGGAAGCTGGAATTTGGGATTGACACCGAACATAACTGGACAGCTTTCAGTGTATTGTAATTCATGCTGTGCAGTGTCCTACATGTTGATTTTATATACGTATATGTTACAGAGCCTAGAATCTGTGTCCCAGTATACAGAATACAGCACAGCAGCCAGGGTCCTCTCACTAGCTCAGAGAGAATTGATATCACAGATACAGGCTGCAGAAGAGAAAATGGAAAAAATACAGGATACAAGCCATGTAATGACCAAATATACTGTTATACCTCATTTATACACACATAGGAACTTATTCTGAAAAGTCATCTGAAAGGTTAAAGGGGTTGTCCCGTGGCAGCAAGTGGGTCTATACACTTCTGTATGGCCATATTAATGCACTTTGTAATGTACATTGTGCATTAATTATGAGCCATACAGAAGTTATAAAAAGTTTTTCACTTACCTGTTCCGTTGCTGGCTTCCTCGTCTCCATGGTGCCGTCTAATGGCCAAATTAGACGCGCTTGCGCAGTCCGGGTCTTCTTCTCTTCTCAATGGGGCTCCGTGTAGCTCCGTGTAGCTCCGCCCCGTCACGTGCCGATTCCAGCCAATCAGGAGGCTGGAATCGGCAATGGACCGCACAGAAGAGCTGCGGTCCACGGAGGGAGAAGATGCCGGCGGCCATCTTCACCGGTAAGTATAGAAGTCACCGGAGCGCGGGGATTCAGGTAAGCGCTGTGCTGTTTTTTTTTTAAGTCCCTGCATCGGGGTTGTCTCGCGCCGAACGGGGGGGGGGGGGGGGTTGAAAAAAAAAAAAACCCGTTTCGACGTGGGACAACCCCTTTAAGTGTGCTTTATAGGAAATCTGTCAGCATCTACGAGCCCTACAAACTAAACTTATGAGCTCATAGGAGCTGAAATAGTGAATCCCGGAACGGCATTGCCTCGCTGTCCATTGTCAGAGCCGCCACTGCATGTATCTAGCAGACTACTTAGGCATGCACATAGAGTGGGAGGACTAATACATTCAATGGCGGTTTTGACAGTGGGCTAATGCAGAGGAGGGCAAGTATAGTAGTCCAAGACTTAGCATTTCAGCTCCTAAGAGCTCCATAAACTAATGTGCTAATAGGAGCTGACAGACACCCTTTATCTTTTTCCCAGCAGCTCACTTTAGTTTTATCATTGTATAAACAGAAGCAGGGGATTTGGAGTTTTTCCACTGAAATTAATTTGATGTTATAAGAATATGAATTAAAAATGAAATGGCATCTAAGGGAGGACATTCAGTTTAAAAAAGGGATTTTCCAAGTTGAACAAAAATTTTGCAAGGGGGAATATTCACTAAAACAATAAAAGCAGCATTACTTACCCTCCTGCCTTAGTGCTGCCACTTTCCGTCAGCCTGTGTTAACTTAGCTGCAGTAATGACATACCCATATACCACATGACTACTGCTACCAATCACTGGTTTCATGGGTATACAGCACTGAGGTCAGTAATTATTTGCAGTGGTCACCTCTTCTCATCGCTGCACCCTGATAAACAGTAACCGGTAGGCAGCACCAGGACTACCAAGGAACAAACTGCTAAGTAATGCTTCTTTTATTGCTTTATCACATTTTTTCCTCTTGAACAATTTTTGACCTAACTTTAAAACTATTTTAAATTAAAGAAAAAAATAGTACTGTGACATTAGCTGTATATAGCTACAGCAAAATACACATATTCCAGGGTCCTCTAGGCTCAAATGTGCTGGATTATTGAAAACAGCGGCACAGTAGAGAATTTCTGTACAGTTTCAAGAAAATGTACATGAACCTTTTCGAATTATGTAAATTTCTGTATTAATTGCTAATAAAATGTGGTCTTATTGTGTTGGTCTATAATTGTAACAATCTAAGTAAACGAATAACACAAATGTATACAATTCATGTATTACATTCGCACACTGAGCAAATATTCACAGTGCAGGGAGAAAAAGGTTAAGTCCCCTTTACACAGCCCTATGTTTGAGCCATGTAAAAGTAACAATGGACCTGCCAACAAACTAGTAGAAACTCATTCATCAGCTGATCTATGGTTTTAGCAATCATAAAAATGCTCTCTGGTTGGCCATCCAAAAGGGAGATGTACAGCCGATTGCATGGGGATAAACGATCATAGCAACATTTGTTTAACCCCATACCATCGATTCTTTAACTGTGTAAATGAAATCTAGATGAGCTTCAGTTGAAATGTTTTGTCAATCATCACTCGTTACATCGTGCTAAGAAGCGGTCTATGTAAATAAACTCTAAGTGAACCACTGTGTTAATAATTTCTCCAAGAGTTAATTAGCAAAGAGTGTTTCAATTAAGGAGATTGGAGGTGTGATGTTTTGCCCATTATGTAAAGGCACACAAAGCCTGGTTACTGACAATTCTGTTCTTCTCAAGAAAAGATTGAATCATGCTTTGATGCAAACAGCTTGCAGAAGATATGTTATAGAGAGATATATGAAGCAGAAAAAAGGCTACAAAAGCATTGCTAAAGATCTGGATGTACATCAATAAATTATCTACAAATGGAAAAATTTCAAGTTTATTGCTACTTTCCTTAGGAGTGGACATCTTGTTAAGATCACTCCAAGAGCATAAATTCCAACCAAGAAAGAAGTGAGAGAAAACTCAAGGGTAACAGCAAAAGAACTACAGAAGACTATCTGTGCAAAAGACATTGCAGTCCATCTCAAGTTTGCCTGAGACCACTGGATGTTCCACAATATTTCAAGCAAAATGTATAGACCATTGGGACAGAAGAGGAACATTTTAGCACAAATACTCAATTCTATGTTTGGAGGAAAATGAAAACTGCATACCAACACAAAAATTCTATTCCAACTGTGCAGCATGGTGGAGGGAGCACTATGGTGTATGGCTATTTTGCTGCTGAAGGGCTTGGATACATTGTGATCCTTGAGGAAACAAATTTTAAGGTGTATATTTACAGGAGACTGTAAGGTCAGTAGTCTATGACTGTCAAGCAGATGGATGTGGATGCTTAACCCCTCCAAATAGGATACCGACTTTGCTGCAGCATCCACAAGCCATTACATGCAGATAGTTCTGGTTGCGTGGCCACCGATGCCACATGAAGCCAAGGCATGGTACCTGAAAGTTCCACATCTTAGGCGAGTGTTTGGTATCTGAAGGCCTGAACAGGTGCATAGTCGAGAGACAAGCTTGAGTCAGTGCTGGCAACATAAGTGTGTAAATGAGGTCTAGGTTAAGAGTAGTGCAGGCAGCAGACAAAATAAAGTAAAAAATACGAAGCCGAGGTCAGAGACTACAGAAGTCAGAATGGTGAGAACAAGTACAGGTCAAAACCAGGAAAACACAAACTGGCCCTTTGTCACAAGGGTAAGACATTATTGCTAGAGCATCAACCTTAGGATGAGGAAGCCTAATATAGCAGAGCCAGATGGTGATTGGTGGGGGATTGAATTAGGGAATGCATGCGAGCCTTATGGGCACAGACCTGAGAGCGAGCAGTGACTGAAGAGGATTATGCACCATGTGATAGGCAGTGGCCACCAACTGCAAGCCAAGAAGCTGGTGAGCGTTGGTGCTGCAATGTCACAGTAATCCCCCCCCCCCCCCCATCCTTCCCCAGACACCCTCCTTACAGAATAATTTTTTTAATGAAATATGGTACATGGCTGTTTTCTTGGGGTTCCAAAAATGTCCTTTCTGACCGTATAGCTTTTAATCCACTACATAGAACAGTTTTTTCCTCATCTTCTTGACAACTAAAATCTATTTGACCTGATATTCTTCTTTGGCAACAGCAGAAGGCTATGAAACATCACGCATATCTATTAAGAATCAATGTCATCAGAAGTGATATGTGGAAGGAATTTGTGATTCTGCAAGAGGATTGCATTTCATGATCTGAGACAATGTGGAGTAGAAGTCCATATAGTCAGAAGATGTGTGCCAGACGGGATGCATAGGGGAAACAAAGTGAGTAATTTTAGAATATCTGTCCACCACTACACAGATTACAGTATTACCAGAAGAATTTGGGAGATCAATAATGAAGTCTATAGCGATGTGTAACCAAGATGACTGTGGAATTGGTAGTAGATGGAGTAGTCAGGCACTGATGTGACAGTTTGTTCCCCACATGTGTTTGGCAAGCAGCAAACTACTCCTTTAATGTCATTTTAAAAGGGGTCTGCGAGTAATGGCGAGTAATTAATTCAAGTGTCCTACTATAGCATGGATGTCCTGCCAGCTTGGAGTTGTGTTCCCAGGCTAACATATGAGGCCTATTGAGATGCTAAAACAAATTTTCTCCAGACGTATGTCTCAGAAGTGTATGGCATTGGCAGGGATACTTTTCTGAGGATCTATAATGACAGGGGTTTAGGGCTATCATCTCAGGCATCCAAAGATCTGCACAGAGCAACGACCTTGGTGTTCTTTTATGCAGGGAGGAAGCATAAGAAGAAATTTAACCTTGCAAAGAAGAGCGACCAGTAAATATGGCAGGGGTTTAGATGCTCTGCAGACTGAAATAAGTCAGATTCTTGTGGTCAGTGCAAATATGAAAAGGATGAGCAGATCCCTCCAGCAGATGTCTCCATTTCTCCAGGGAAAGTTTAATTGCAAATAATTTGCGATTACCAATTGAATAATTTCTCTCACTGGAATGAACAGTTTAGAGAAGAAACTGCAGGTTACATATTTGCCCTTTAAGTTCCTTTGTCACAAAAGGAGATTAGCAAAGGCCTCTTCTGCCTCAGATGACCAAACCTTCAGGTTGGCACCTCGACAAGTTAGAACAGAAATTGGAGCATTCAGGGAGGAAAAATCTGGAATAAATTAATAAATTCCTGGTAATAATTAGCAAATCTTAGAAAATGTTAAACAGAATTCAGGGAGAGAGGCTTTGGCAAGTACTTGAGGAATGGCAAACTAGCTTGCTCAAATAAGTATTTTTTGGTGCTTGACATATGAACGGTTTTGACGTAAGTGACGTATATGCCTGCGATGACACGTGAAATCAGATGAGAATATCAATGTATCATCAAGATACACAATGATGGCGGTATACAGGAGGTTATGGAACATGTAATTTACAAATTCTTGAAATACAGCAGGAGGTTACACAGACCGAATAATGACCATCTCTTGTATTAAATGCAGTTTTCCATTCGTCTCTTTCACATAGTCTGATAAAATTATATTGATCTAATATATTGAATACAGTAGCACCTAGGATTCTGTCAAACAGCTTAGAAATTGGAGTTGATGGGTACTTTTTCTTTACTGCAACTGACTGCATTGAGACCTCTGCAATCAATGGACACAGGAAGCCATCTTTCTTTTTTATGAGGAAAAACCCGGCAACAGCTGGTGAGGATGATTTTCAGATAAAACTATGTTCAAGATTCTCCTTGATATACGCAGGCATGGCCTGAGTCTCTGGCAAGGATAATAGGTATATATGACCCCTGGGGGGGTGAAGCACCTGGAAGGACATTCATACAGTCTGTGTAGTGGTGGTGTCTCAGCCTCTTCTTTACTGAACACATCAGCATACATGACATATTGTGGAGGCAGGCCTGGAAGCTCTGGAGGAATCTGTGGTTTGTGGACTGGAAAAACGAAACATGAACAATGGGTGTAGCAAGGGCACTCCAACAGAAAATGTGTCCAGTGTGCCAGTCAATTATTGGTGAGTGCAGATGGAGCCAAAGAACACCCACAACACCAAGTTTATGCACCTAGGTAGAATCAGAAAAGAAATGTGCAGAATGCCAATTTGCAGATCCAGTAGGATGGTGACACACCTGATGACATCAGACAAGAGCTCCCCATCTAAAGAAGTAACTTGGCTTTTTCAGGGGTCAAGTGGGTATCCTGTGCTTGACTGCCAGATCTTGGTGGATGAAGTTCCCAGTGGAGTCGAAATCCAGGTATACCCCTGTAGAGATGTGAATTTCACCACAGTTTAGAGAAGCAGGAAGCAAGAATTTTGGAGAGGACACAGTGTCTCCTATGGCAGCCTCTCCTACTGATCCTAGGTGGTGGAGATTCTCTGGCTCCACTGGGCAAGATCTTGGGAAAAGTCCATTATCACCACAGTACAAACATAAATTTCTAATTCTGAGGCATTCTTCAGATGAAAGCTTGCTTTTTTCTACTTCCTCAGGGTGTTTAGCAGATGGAGCTGGAGGAGGCTGAAATAGCTGGGAGAAACTGGGAGCCAGATGGAATATCTTTCTCTCGCGTATAACTTTGGCCCCATTTTGCAGTGTGGATGACTAATATAGCAGGTACGGGCTAGTGATTGGTGGCTGATGAAATTAGGGAGTGAATGCTGGCCCTTTAGGAGAGGGGTTGAGAGCATGTGCGAGTACTGTGGGCAGAGACCTGGGAGTGAGCAAAGACTGAGGACGACTGTACACCATGTGACAGACAGCGGCAATTGATTGCAAGCCTTGGAGTAGGTGAGCCGCGACTGAGGAGATGTAAAGAGAAGCAGCAAAACAATTACCCAAAGTACACAAGCAAATCAACTAAAGAATGCTTGCGTTTTGGAATGGCCAAGTCAGTGTCAAAGCCTCTGCACTATTGGGATGCTGAGGGCCACGACCTGAAGAGGGCTCTGTATGCAAGGCATCATGGAAATATGGATGAATTGAAGCACATTTACAAGCAACAAATATTGCAAAACTCCACAACAATTGTGCAAAACTTATATGGTTGGATAAAATGTATTGTTCTTCAAAGAAATCTATGAAAAGTTTGGCATACAAAGATGCCACTTTTATAGCCATCGTAGTTCCAAATTGTTGAATAATTACAGTATTTGTCAATATAAAATGCATTTCTTCTATTAGGAAATTGCTTTGAATCTCAGATTTGTATTTCTTGATGCATTCTACACCTATTTAATGCTTGATATTTGTGGATTAGGCTGTCATATTCATTGTTAAGAGTAGGAAATCCATTTCCTAAATTAATAATCTTTTGATCCCTGATCAATTGTCTTTTTAAAATACTTGGTAGACATATTAACATATAAATCCAAATAATATGATAAATTTAATGTAAATTTGTTATTAAACGTTATAGGGTAACCTAATAGATGATGGATTTGCATATTACAAATCCGACACATATTTTGTTACAAGATCTACAGCAAAATCTGACGCAACTGTGTCGCTGATTACTAGATGTTCAGCAGACCTGCAGGTACATTGGCACCTTTGTCATTAAATGCGGCTAAATCTTGGCATTTCAAGTGAATAAGTATGTAAATAAGAGATGTTACAATGCCTTGACAGCGCCATCTATTAGAAGGTAGCTTTCCTATTAGTCAGGGTCCAATCTTTTTTCCGCTGCATAGCCAAGAATTTGGCTACCATAGTCATTTATGTCTGACAGTACAATATGTTCATGGCTTTGGCTTCTAGGTAGTCTTCATAGTTTTAGCATTTTAACAATCGGTTAGGGTCTCAGCATATGGACCCCCACGAATCAAAATATCTGACATGTCATAAGTTTATAAAAAGTTTAGATATATTTTAAATGTTGTACTGCGGGCTTAATAAGCATAGGTCTGATATAAATAAGAAATTCCTGAAATATGGTGTATCTAGTCCCTGTAGCTTTTACCACCTAAACAATTCCAATCCTATCACCAATTTTCCATAGATTTCATCCCAACTACAGTCCGTAACAGGACTGAAAGTTAGAAAAAACAGGAGGGAGGTGTACTAGATGTACAAGTTACAGACACAATGACATCTCAGGGACGAAATGAAATACAGGAAACAAATAATTTCAAGCAAAGAACTATTGGCTTTTAAAAAGCAAAGAGCGACACCTAGTGACCATACTGCATATCACCTTGCACAATGGGAAGAACAGCAGTAGAAACATCTGGGAAGTTAGAGTTTAAAACGACTATGTAAAAAAGTACAGGAACCCTTTTTAACGTTCATAAGCTTCCATAGGCTAAGAACCATTAACTGTTTTTGAAAACATATATATCAGTATATAAATGATATTTACAGCTACCGGTAATTTAATTTTCCAGAATCAATGGACATTAAAGAACAGGTGTAGCTGTCCTCATATATATTGCATACCATGTGACATCTTCACCACGAAAAAGCAGGGCTGTGGAGTTGATAAGCCAAACCTCTAAGGCCTTAGGCCTCATGTCCACGGGCAAAAGAAGAATTAAAATCCGCAGCAGATTTTAACTCTTCTCCTGCCCGCGGATCCGCATCCCATAGGGATGCATTGACCACCCGCGGGTAGATAAATACCCGCGGATCATCAATAAAAGTGATTTTAAAAAAAATGGAGCATGAAAAAATCTGGACCATGCTCCATTTTCGTGCGGGTCTCCCGCGGGGACAGCTTCCGCGGGCTTCTATTGAAGCCTATGGAAGCAGTCCGGATCCGCGGGAGACAAAAATCAGATTTTACTCACACGCTCCGGTTCTTCACTTCGCCGCGGTGCCATCTTCTCTCCGTCGCGGCCGGATCTTTTTTCTTCGGTCAGGCGCATGCGCGGGGCACGTCACCGACGTCATCATGCGCATCCGCCGGGCCGAAGAAAGAAGATCCGGCCGCGACGCAGAGAAGATGGCGCCGCAGCGAAGGAAGTATCCGGAGCGGGCGGGAGGTAAGTTTATTCTTATTTATTGTTATTTTCAGCGCTCATGTCCGCGGGGCAGGAGGGACCCGCTACGGATTCTCCATGGAGAATCTGTAGCGGGCCTGATTTTCCCCGTGGACATGAGGCCTTATGTCTACGGCACGCGCGGATTCCGTGCAGGGAATACCGCACGGAATCCAGTACTGCCTGTGGCCAGTGAGCCCTGCTTACCCGCATTTCCCGGCAGTGGTGTCCAAACGGACCCCTCCACATCCCGGGTTCGCTGTACTTTACATGGTCCTCATAGCTCACCATCGGGCATGCGCAGTACAGTTTTTTAAAAATCTCCTGCTTTCCCGAGGATTCACTGTCAGCTGTGAGTGTGCTGTGGATCGGATTGACTTCAATGTAAGCCGTGTGGGAACCGCACAAAAATGGAGAATGCTGTGATTTTTGTTTTTCCGGATCAAAAGGTCCATAAATCAAATACGCATCTTTTAATCCATTTGCAGATGCCCATTCATCTCTGTAGGCGGCTTGATTTGCGGATCTCCCGTGCAGGTGCCCCACGCAGATTCCGCAATTCAAATTTGCCTGTGGACATTGGGCCTAACTCTGATTCTCATTTTTCCCAGACTCCGACTCCAACTCAACTTCTTCATATATGACTCTTGTTTCTTAAGTGAATTAAGATGGTATCATCAGGCTTTTCATCACCATTATAATAGAATAATCAAGATTTTTAGAACATAAGATATATTTATTGGAGTACAAAATTAGAACACAAAATTTTACTAAATTCCTATAAAAGACAATATGTAACAAATTTTAATTCTGCATATATACACCCCCCCCCCACACACACACTTTTT